>NC_090378.1:122127448-122427448 GCF_036365525.1 Heterodontus francisci | reverse complement strand
TGTGTGTTGTGGGTATATGTGTTCTTTGTGCATTTTTGCATATTCTGTGTATATCTGTGTTTCCTGTGTGTATATTTGTGTGTTCTGTGTGTGTATTTATGTGTTCTATATATATTTGTGTGTTCTATAAATATTTATGTATTCTGAGTATATATTTATTTGTTCTGTGTATATGTGTGTGTTCTGTATATTGTTACAAGAGATTTATTTTTGTACTAAAATCTTAGAATTCTATGTGTTTTTAAAAATTGAAAACAGGATTTCCAGTGGACATGGACACCTGCAACTAGCTGAAATTTTTGGATGTTGACTTTGTATACAAGAATAGGAAAAGCAAACCGTTTCAAGGAAGCCTGCCAAGGGGTTTTTGACCTCCTCAGAGCATCACTTTGAATGACAGTGGATACTCTATGTCTGGTCATGTGATTGGCTCAGGAAGGTTTACTGTCACTTCAGACCCTTTTAAAATCCAATGAGTTAGACAAAAAGCAGGCATTTGAAATTTGGTTGCTGATCTGCCTTGAGATCAAAGTTGAAGACCAAAAAAGACCTCTCTCTGTAAAGGAAACTTGCATCTCTTGAAAAGAAACCCTGCATTTGAAAGGTGGCAGATTCCGATTGCCTCCTGTCTCTGAAGAATTCCTGCATCCAGCATGGTTCCTGTTGCCTGCTGTGTTTTGGGAAATCCTGGAACCTGAAGAAAGCTTCTACTGCAATACTGCTGCTGTGAGCCCTCAGCAGACCTGTTGCTACACCCCTGCCAAAAGTCCTGTGTGACGCCTACTGTAGCCGAATTGCCCTGAACGCCGACCCATCACAGACTGTTCATCAACTTCTCCTGGAGAGACTTTGAGTGGCATCCGACTATTCAACTCTGGGACACCTCATTCAACTGAAGAACTTCATATCAAGAACGTGACAAACTGATTTATTTTATTATTCCTTCTATTCCTAAGAAACAGCTGTGACCCGTGAAGAAGTGGGACTGAATTAATATTTATTTCTTCCACCTTGGTCGGAACAATATATATTATTTTGTTCTTCGTGTATTTGTGTGCTCTTTGTGTATTTATGTGTTTCAGTGTATATTTGCATTATCTGTGCATTTTTGTGTTCTATGTCTATGCTTCTGTGTTCTCTATATATTTTTGTAAATTCTGTGTTCATATTTGTGTGTTCTGTGTGTTTATATTTCTGTGCTGTGTGTTTGTGTATTCTGTGTTTATTTGTATGTTTTGAGTCGCTTTGAGTGGTCTATGTGTATATTCGTCTGTGTCTCTCTGTGGGTGTTTCTACATTGGAATTCACATTGGATAACAGACAGCTGGGTTGATGAACTCCTGTTTGTGTTTAACCATTAGAGGTGAGAACCATTAATTCTTGATTTCCTTCTGTTTTGCCTAGCTTGCTAAGGTTAGCCTAAATATAAATACATTGAATCGTTTGATGTTCAGATGGTTAAATGGTGTTGGACAGTTTTTTAAATCTGTAATGAAGGGTTACCACCAATTCAGCACTGAAATGGTTATAGTAAGAGTGTTTGAAGACTCAGTGTCCCTTTAAGACACTGTTAACCTGACAGGAAGCTCGAACTATAGATCAGTCTATCTGGAGGAAACAGGCTCAGTGTTAACAAATCTCAGATCACACATACACATCGGGAGAACTTTCTCCGGAACACTGGAACAGACTTGTCTCAACACAATTCAGAAATAACAACAACCAAAACAGTAACTTGTATTTATATGTTCAGTAATTGCTTTTAAGAATAATGTACCTTTAAGATCTTCGTATGCTAATGAGGTGAGCACCACTATTTGAGATCTTCAACAGCCAGATCTCCACATACCTCATTCATGTTGCATCAGACAACATAAAAAGCTTCTCATTACATGGTGGCAGCTGTGGTGTATAGCGCCTTTAATCTCATTAAGCATTTAAAACATCTCAATGTGCTTCACAGGAGCATTATAAAACAGAAATATGACACTGAGCCACAAATGGAGATAAAGGAGGAAAGTGAGGTAGATGATGAGCAGATGAGCTGAGCAGGGACACAGTCGTGTGATGTTACTGCGGTGGAAATAGGGGGTCTTAGTGATGGCCGGAACATGAGGTCAGAAATATGACACCAAGGCTGTGAACAGTCTGGTTTAGTCTCAGACGGGGGGAAGGATGGAGGGATGGAGAAGGGTTGGATGACGTGGGGAAGGATGGAGGGATGGAGAAGGGTTGGGTGTCAGTGTAGAAGGTTCTAGATGTCATTTAAAACCTTCCTGCCCAGCACTGGGGTGAGGTCAAGGGTGAGGCTATAATTAGTCTCAGTGCACTGGGGTCAGGCAGGGTCACTGCTCCGAATGATCCCATGACCCCTGGAAGGTGAGAGTGTGCGGACAATGGGCGAGGGTCAGGATCAGGAGCCTCCAACCTCAAAGAAAGACTTGCATTTCTATAGCGCCTGTCACCACCTCAGCATATCTTCAAGTATTTTACAGCCAACTGTTCACAGTAAGATCCCAGACAGCTGAGTGATACTGAGCAGATAATCTGATTTTCAATGATGTTGGTTGAATGATAAACATTGTCCAGGACACCGAGGAGAATTCCCCTGCTCTTCTAATAGTGCAGTGGGATCCTTTACATCCACCTGAGAGGGCAGACGTCAGTTTGTCTCAACTGAAAGACAGCACCTCTGACAGTGCAGCACTCCCTCAATACTGCACTGCAGTGTCAGCCTGGATTATGTGCTCCAGTCTCTGGAGTGGGACCTGAAGCCACAACATTCTGACTCAGAAGTGAGAGTGTTACCCACTGAGACAACACTAACACCTCACAGTCGAATAGCCTGCCATTCTCAACCTCCTGGCTCACACTTTGAGGAATGAGGCCACTTGGGGAGGGTGGAGCTGTGACCCAGCCAGAGATAGTGCCTTCAGGAGAGAGATGGAGAGCAGATTGTGGGAGACCTGTAGTCTAGAGGGGTGACATTTAACCAGTCGATGGCAGGTGCTGAGCCCTTTCCCCGTAAGTATTTTGTAAGTCGATGGGGAAAGTGGGAGGGGCACTAGAGTAACACCTTTGTTGCTGCTGAAACTCTTGCTATCTGCTCAGTCATGTCTAATAAACACACAGACAAATCAGACAAACATTAGTCAGTTTTCTGTGGATTTTCTGCTGGGTTCAGCTTTAATCAACAGGGTATTGTGGGAGCTCCCGGTTAATAAAAAGAAAAGAAAGACTTGTATTTATATCGAGTATTTCACACCTCAGGACCTCCCAAAGTCATTTACAGACAATGAAGGACTTGTTTAAAGAGCAGTCACTGTTGGAATGTAGGAAATGTGGCAGACAATTTGTGCACAGCAAGATCCCACAAACAGCAATGAGGTAAATGAGCATTTTTAGCAATGTCGGTTCAGAGATAAATTTTGGCCTGAACTTCACCCAAAGAGAAAGCAACTGAGAGTCTCCCCAAAACCCTGGAACACTGAAGCCACTGGATTGGGAGCCCTGCTGTCACTGTTTGTCATCAGAACTTTGACAAGAGATAAGCAGGGAGTGGACAGAACAGAGTTAAAGCTGGGGGAGGTGGGACCTCGGTGTCTCACTGTGCTGGTGCTGAGATCAGTTATATCAGAGACTGTGACAGAGACCCAGAGCTCACACTGAGACTGGCAGGAGTCTAGTGAGGGATTTCACTCCATGGAGCAGGAATGTGACCACAGTCTGCAAACGTCCAGATCTCCTCTACACACTCGGTAAAAGTTGGTTACTTATATCTTGTTGGTTAAAGGGGGAATGTAACTAAAGAAATACAGCTGGGCACCCTGTTATACACAGTGCTCTTCAATGAACCATTTCATTGACTGCAGCTCCTTACTAACACCTTCCACTATTCAGCATTTGTGTTTTAGAATGTTTCAGTATTTAAAGGATTAGTAACGGAGGATTGAGGTTTACTTACTCAGTCTGAGCTTGGTTCCTTTACCAAACGTTAACCACACTGACAGCTTCCAGTGCAGGGGCTGTACAATATCCTCTGCTCTGTGTTTCACTCACTCACTCTCACACTCTCTCTGTCTTTCACTGTCACTGTGTCTCTCTCTCTCTGTCTGTATTTGTGTGTGTGTGTGTGTCTCTCTTTCTCTCTCTCTGTGTTTCCTTCCCTGTGTGTGCCTCTGTGTGTGTGTCTGTCTCTCTGTCTGTATTTGTGTGTGTGTCTCTCTCTGTGTTTCCTTCTCGGTGTGTGCCTCTGTGTGTGTGTCTCTCTCTGTCTGTATTTGTGTGTGTGTCTCTCTCTGTGTTTCCTTCTCGGTGTGTGCCTCTGTGTGTGTGTCTCTCTCTGTCTGTATTTGTGTGTGTGTCTCTCTCTGTGTTTCTTTCTCGGTGTGTGCCTCTGTGTGTGTGTCTGTCTCTCCGTCTGTATTTGTGTGTGTGTCTCTCTCTGTGTTTACTTCCCGGTGTGTGCCTCTGTGTGTGTGTCTGTCTCTCCGTCTGTATTTGTGTGTGTGTCTCTCTCTGTGTTTCCTTCCCTGTGTGTGCCTCTGTGTGTGTGTCTCTCTCTGTCTGTATTTGTGTGTGTATGTGTGTGTGTGTGTCTCTCTTTCTCTCTCTCTGTGTTTCCTTCCCTGTGTGTGCCTCTGTGTGTGTGTCTCTCTCTGTCTGTATTTGTGTGTGTGTCTCTCTCTGTGTTTCCTTCCCTGTGTGTGCCTCTCTCTGTCTGTATTTGTGTGTGTGTCTCTCTCTGTGTTTCCTTCTCGGTGTGTGCCTCTGTGTGTGTGTCTGTCTCTCCGTCTGTATTTGTGTGTGTCTCTCTCTGTGTTTACTTCCCGGTGTGTGCCCCTGTGTCTCTCTCTCTCTTCGGGTAAGAATGGATCTGACCCAGATAAATTGGAGAACTGTAACTGAACAATGGGCTGCTTTTAAAGAAGAGATAGTTCGGGCAAAACCAAGGTGTATTTCCACGAAGGGGAAACGTGGGGCAAACAAATCCAGAGCTCCCTGGATGACAAAAGAGACAGAGGTTAAGATAAAGAAGAAAAAGTCTGCTTATGATAAATGTCAGGTGGATTTTCTTTTGTTATTTGATCATGGGATATGGGCGTCACTGGCTAGGCCAGCATTTATTGCCCATCCCTAATTGCCCACTGAAGGCATTTAAGAGTCAACCACATTGCTGTGGGTCTGGAGTCACATGAAGGCCAGACCAGGTAAGGCCTGCAGATTTCCTTCCCTGAAGGACATTAGTGAACCAGATGGGTTTTTACAACAATCGACAATGGTTTCATGGTCACCATTCCACCAGCTTTTAATTCCAGATTTATTAATTGAATTCAAATTTCACTATCTGCCATGGTGGGATTCAAACACATGTCCCCAGAACGGCACAGTGGCGCAGTGGTTAGCACCGCAGCCTCACAGCTCCAGCGACCCGGGTTCAATTCTGGGTACTGCCTGTGTGGAGTTTGCAAGTTCTCTCTGTGTCTGCGTGGGTTTCCTCCGGGTGCTCCGGTTTCCTCAAACATGCCAAAGACTTGCAGATTGATAGGTAAATTGGCCATTAGCAATTGCCCCTAGTATAGGTAGGTGGTAGGGAAATTTGGGTACAGGTGAGGATGTGGTAGGAATATGGAATTAGTGTAGGATTAGTATAAATGGGTGGTTGATGGTCGGCACAGACTCGGTGGGCCGAAGGGCCTGTTTCAATGCTGTATCTCTAAAAAAAAAATTAGCCTTGGCCTCTGGATTACTGGTCAAGTGACATTACCACTACACCATCACCTCCCCCTACAATCGAGAACTAGGCTGAATGTAGAAGGCTCAGAGGGGAATTTAAAAGGCAAAGGGAAGAAAAGAGAGAGTATGAAAAGAGACTGGCAGCTAATACAATAGTGGATCTAATAGTCTTGTATCGGCATGTATATAGTAAAAGAGTGGTAAAAGGAGTAGTGGGGCGATTAGGGACCAAAAAGGGGATTTACACATGGAGGTAGGAGCATGGCTGAGGTATGAAATGAATACTTTCCATCTGTCTTTATCAAGGGAGAAGATGCTGCACAGGTCATAGTGAAAGAGAAGGTAATTCAGACACCAGATGGGTTTAAAATTGATAAAGAGGAGTTATTGGATAGGCTGTCTGTACTTAAAGTGGATTAAACACCAGGACCGGATGAGATACTGAGGGAGTGAGAGTGGAAATTGCAGAGCCACTGGCCATAATTTTACAGTCTTCGTTAAACTCAGGGATGGTGGCAGAGAATTGGAGAATTGTAAATGTGACACCCTTGTTCAAAAAAAGGGTGTAAAGATAAGCCCAGCAATGTCAAGCCAGTCAGTTTAACCTCAGTGGTGGGGAAACTTCTAGAAAGAATAATTCGGGACAAGATTAATAGTCACATGGACAAGTGCAAGTTAGTTAAGGAAAGCCAGCAATGATTTGTTCAGGGCAAATCATGTTTAACTAACTTGTTGGAGTTTTTGATGAGGTAACAGAGAGAGTTGATGAGGGCAATGTTGTTGCTGTTGATGTTGTGTACATGGACTTTCAAAAGGTGTTTGACACAGTGCCACACAACAGACTGGTGAGCAAAGTTATAGCTCATGGAATAAAAGGGACAGTAGCAACATGGATACAAAATTGGCTGACTGACAGGAAAAAGAGAGTAGTTAATGGATGTTTTTCAGGCTGGAGGAAGGATTGTAGTGGAGTTCCTCAGGGATCAGTGTTGGGATCCTTGCTTTTCCTAATATATATTAATGACCTAAACCTTGGTGTGCAGGGCACAATTTCAAAATTTGCAGAAGATACAAAACTTGGAAGTATTGTGAACTGTGAGGAAGATAGTGTAGAACTTCAAAAGGATACGGACGGGTTGGTGGAATGGGCTGACAAGTGGCAGATGAAATTTAAATGCAGAGAAGGGTGATGTGGTAGAGAGAATGCGGAGAGACAATATAAAATAAAGGGTATAATTCTAAAGGGGGTACAGGAGCATAGGGACCTAAGTGTATATGTGCGGAAGTCATTGAAGGTGGCAGGACAGGTTGAGAGAGAGGTTAATAAAGCATACAGTATCCTGGGCTTTATTAATAGGGGCACAGAGTACAAGAGCAAGGAGGTTATGTTAAATTTGTATAAAACACTAGTTCAGCCTCAACTGGAGGACTGTGTCCAGTTCTGGGTGCCACAATTTAGGAAGGAAGTGAAGGCATTAGAGAGGGTGCAGAAAGGATTCACAAGAATCGGTCCAGGGATAGTTATGTGGATAAATTGGAGAAGCTGGGACTGTTTCCTTGGAGATGAGAAGGTTGAGAGGGGATTTGATAGGGGTATTCAAAATCATTAGGGCTCTGGACAGAGTAGATAGGGAGAAACTATTACCATTGGTGGAAGGATCGAGAACCAGACGGCACAGATGTAAGGTAATTGGCAAAAGATGCAATGGTGACATGAGGAGAAACTTTTTCACACAGCGAGTAGTTCGGATCTGGAATGCACTGCCTGAGAGTGTGGTGGAGGCAGGTTCAATTGATGCATTCAAAAGGGAATTGGATTATTCTCCTAAAAGGAAGGATATGCAGGATGACGGGGAGAAGGTGCCGGAGTGTCACGAGGTGAATTGCTCTTTCAGAGATCCAGCACAGAAATGATGGCCTGAATGGCCTTCTTCTGTGCTGTAACCATTCTATAATTCTATCATTGTTTTTCAAAGTCTGTATTTGTCTCTCATTGCCTGCGTGTCTCCCGTTGTGTGTGTGTGGATGTGTCTCTTTCCTTCTGTCTCTCTCTCAATGTCTGCGTGCATGTCTCTGTGCCTCGACGCATATCTCCCTGTCCCTCTCCCACCTTCTCTCACTCATTCTGTCTCTCCCTTGGTCTGTATCTCTCTCACACTCTGCCTCTCACTGTTTCTGTGTCTTGCTGTGTCTAAGCTGCATGCAGCAGTGCTCGGGAGAGTTGGAATCCCAATTCAATGAAAACATTTTCAGCATCTCTTCATAAGTGCACATGGAGTGTTCGAGGAACAACTTAAGCCTTCAATGAGCAGTGGGCACCACAGGGGCAGGGGGGTGTAGTGGACAGTGAACATAATGTCATGGTTTAATTTGATCAGTTTACGTTCTTCATTAATTATATTACATATATAACTGTGGGATGTGTCAGTTCAGGAGGTGGGACCGTGTGTCCATTATTATATATTATATATAACTGTGGGACGTGTCAGTACAGGAGGTGGGACTGTGTGTCCATTATTATATATTATATATAACTGTGAGATGTGTCAGTCCAGGAGGTGGGACTGTGTGTCCATTATTATATATTATATACAACTGTGGGATGTGTCAGTCCAGGAGGTGGGACTGTGTGTCCATTATTATATATTATATATAACTGTGGGATGTGTCAGTCCAGGAGGTGGGATTGTGTGTCCATTGTTATATATTATATATAACTGTGGGATGTGTCAGTCCAGGAGGTGGGACTGTGTGTCCATTATTTTATATGATATATAACTGTGGGATGTGTCAGTCCAGGAGGTGGGACTGTGTGTCCATTATTATATATTATATATAACTGTGGGATGTGTCAGTCCAGGAGGTGGGACTGTGTGTCCATCATTATATATTATATATAACTGTGGCATGTGTCAGTCCAGGAGGTGGGACTGTGTGTCCATTATTTTATATTATATATAACTGTGGGATGTGTCAGTCCAGGAGGTGGGAATGTGTGTCCATCATTATATATTATATATAACTGTGGGATGTGTCAGTCCAGGAGGTGGGACTGTGTGTCCATCATTATATATTATATATAACTGTGGCATGTGTCAGTCCAGGAGGTGGGACTGTGTGTCCATTATTTTATATGATATATAACTGTGGGATGTGTCAGTCCAGGAGGTGGGACTGTGTGTCCATTATTTTATATGATATATAACTGTGGGATGTGTCAGTTCAGGAGGTGGGAGCGTGTGTCCATTATTATATATTATATATAACTGTGGGACGTGTCAGTCCAGGAGGTGGGACTGTGTGTCCATTATTATATATTATATATAACTGTGGGATGTGTCAGTCCAGGAGGTGGGACTGTGTGTCCATTATTATATATTATATATAACTGTGGGATGTGTCAGTCCAGGAGGTGAGACTGTGTGTCCATTATTATATATTATATATAACTGTGGGATGTGTCAGTCCAGGAGGTGGGACTGTGTGTCCATTATTATATATTATATATAACTGTGGGATGTGTCAGTATGCAGGAGGTGGGACTGTGTGTCCATTATTATATATTATATATAGCTGTGGGATGTGTCAGTACAGGAGGTGAGACTGTGTGTCCATTATTATATATTATATATAACTGTGGGATGTGTCAGTATACAGGAGGTGGGACTGTGTGTCCATTATTATATATTATATATAGCTGTGGGATGTGTCAGTACAGGAGGTGAGACTGTGTGTCCATTATTATGTATTATATATAACTGTGGGATGTGTCAGTCCAGAAGGTGAGACTGTGTGTCCATTATTATATATTATATATAACTGTGGGATGTGTCAGTGCAGGAGGTGGGACCGTGTGTCCATTATTATATATTATATATAACTGTGGGATGTGTCAGTCCAGGAGGTGGGACTGTGTGTCCATTATTTTATATTGTATATAACTGTGGGACGTGTCAGTACAGGAGGTGGGACTGTGTGTCCATTATTATATATTACATATAACTGTGGGATGTGTCAGTCCAGGAGGTGGGACTGTGTGTCCATTATTATGTATTATATATCACTGTGGGAAGTGTCAGTATACAGGAGGTGGGACTGTGTGTCCACTATTATATATTATATATAGCTGTGGGATGTGTCAGTACAGGAGGTGGGACTGTGTGTCCATTATTATATATTATATATAACTGTGGGATGTGTCAGTCCAGGAGGTGGGACTGTGTGTCCATTATTATATATTATATATAACTGTGGGATGTGTCAGTCCAGAAGGTGAGACTGTGTGTCCATTATTATATATTATATATAACTGTGGGATGTGTCAGTCCAGGAGGTGGGACTGTGTGTCCATTATTTTATATTGTATATAACTGTGGGACGTGTCAGTCCAGGAGGTGGGACTGTGTGTCCTTTATTATATATTATATATAAATGTGGGATGAGTCAGTACAGGAGGTGGGACCGTGTGTCCATTATTATATATTATATATAACTGTGGGATGTGTCAGTCCAGGAGGTGGGACTGTGTGTCCTTTATTATATATGATATATATAAATGTGGGACGTGTCAGTACAGGAGGTGGGACTGTGTGCCCATTATTATATATTACATATAACTGTGGGATGTGTCAGTCCAGGAGGTGGGACTGTGTGTCCATTATTATATATTATATATAAATGTGGGACATGTCAGTACAGGAGGTGGGACTGTGTGCCCATTATTATATATTACATATAACTGTGGGATGTGTCAGTCCAAGAGGTGGGACTGTGTGTCCATTATTATATATTATATATAACTGTGGGATGTGTCAGTACAGGAGGTGGGACCGTGTGTCCATTATTATATATTATATATAAATGTGGGATGTGTCACGACAGGAGGTGGGACTGTGTGTCCATTATTATATATTCTATATAACTGTGGGATGTGTCAGTGCAGGAGGTGGGACCGTGTGTCCATTATTATATATTACATATAACTGTGGGATGTGTCAGTAGAGGAGGTGAGACTGCGTGTCCATTATTATATATTATATATACCTGTGGGATGTGTCAGTGCAGGAGGTGGGACCGTGTGTCCATTATTATATATTACATATAACTGTGGGATGCGTCAGTGCAGGAGGTGAGACTGCGTGTCCATTATTATATATTATATATAACTGTGGGATGTGTCAGTCCAGGAGGTGGGACTGTGTGTCCATTATTATATATTATATATAACTGTGGGATGTGTCAGTCCAGGAGGTGGGACTGTGTGTCCATTATTATATATTATATATAACTGTGGGATGTGTCAGTCCAGGAGGTGGGACTGTGTGTCCATTATTATATATTATATATAACTGTGGGATGTGTCAGTATACAGGAGGTGGGACTGTGTGTCCATTATTATATATTATATATAGCTGTGGGATGTGTCAGTACAGGAGGTGGGACCGTGTGTCCATTATTATATATTACATATAACTGTGGGATGTGTCAGTACAGGAGGTGGGACTGTGAGTCCATTGTTTTTTATTATATATATCTGTGGGATGTGTCAGTACAGGAGGTGGGACTGTGTGTCCATTATTATATATTATATATAACTGTGGGATGTGTCAGTCCAGGAGGTGGGACTGTGTGTCCATTATTATATATTATATATAACTGTCGGATGTGTCAGTCCAGGGGGTGGGACTGTGTGTCCATTATTATATATTGTATATAACTGTGGGACGTGTCAGTCCAGGAGGTGGGACTGTGTGTCCATTATTATATATTATATATAACTGTGGGATGTGTCAGTCCAGGGGGTGGGACTGTGTGTCCATTATTATATATTGTATATAACTGTGGGACGTGTCAGTCCAGGAGGTGGGACTGTGTGTCCATTATTATATATTATATATAACTGTGGGATGTGTCAGTACAGGAGGTGGGACTGTGAGTCCATTGTTTTTTATTATATATATCTGTGGGATGTGTCAGTACAGGAGGTGGGACTGTGTGTCCATTATTATATATTATATATAACTGTGGGATGTGTCAGTATACAGGAGGTGGGACTGTGTGTCCATTATTATATATCATATATAGCTGTGGGATGTGTCAGTACAGGAGGTGAGACTGTGTGTCCATTATTATGTATTATATATAACTGTGGGATGTGTCAGTCCAGAAGGTGAGACTGTGTGTCCATTATTATATATTATATATAACTGTGGGATGTGTCAGTGCAGGAGGTGGGACCGTGTGTCCATTATTATATATTATATATAACTGTGGGATGTGTCAGTGCAGGAGGTGGGACTGTGTGTCCATTATTATGTATTATATATAACTGTGGGATGTGTCAGTCCAGAAGGTGAGACTGTGTGTCCATTATTATATATTATATATAACTGTGGGATGTGTCAGTGCAGGAGGTGGGACCGTGTGTCCATTATTATATATTATATATAACTGTGGGATGTGTCAGTCCAGGAGGTGGGACTGTGTGTCCATTATTTTATATTGTATATAACTGTGGGACGTGTCAGTCCAGGAGGTGGGACTGTGTGTCCATTATTATATATTGTATATAACTGTGGGATGTGTCAGTACAGGAGGTGGGACTGTGAGTCCATTGTTTTTTATTATATATATCTGTGGGATGTGTCAGTACAGGAGGTGGGACTGTGTGTCCATTATTATATATTATATATAACTGTGGGATGTGTCAGTATACAGGAGGTGGGACTGTGTGTCCATTATTATATATTATATATAGCTGTGGGATGTGTCAGTACAGGAGGTGAGACTGTGTGTCCATTATTATGTATTATATATAACTGTGGGATGTGTCAGTCCAGAAGGTGAGACTGTGTGTCCATTATTATATATTATATATAACTGTGGGATGTGTCAGTGCAGGAGGTGGGACCGTGTGTCCATTATTATATATTATATATAACTGTGGGATGTGTCAGTGCAGGAGGTGGGACCGTGTGTCCATTATTATATATTATATATAACTGTGGGATGTGTCAGTGCGGGAGGTGGGACTGTGTGTCCATTATTTTATATTGTATATAACTGTGGGATGTGTCAGTACAGGAGGTGGGAATGTGTGTCCATTATTATATATTACATATAACTGTGGGATGTGTCAGTCCAGGAGGTGGGACTGTGTGTCCATTATTATGTATTATATATCACTGTGGGAAGTGTCAGTATACAGGAGGTGGGACTGTGTGTCCACTATTATATATTATATATAACTGTGGGACGTGTTAGTCCAGGAGGTGGGACTGTGTGTCCTTTATTATATATTATATATAAATGTGGGATGTGTCAGTACAGGAGGTGGGACCGTGTGTCCATTATTATATATTATATATAACTGTGGGATGTGTCAGTCCAGGAGGTGGGACTGTGTGTCCTTTATTATATATTATATATAAATGTGGGATGTGTCAGTACAGGAGGTGGGACTGTGTGTCCATTATTATATATTATATATAACTGTGGGATGTGTCAGTACAGGAGGTGGGACTGTGTGCCCATTATTATATATTACATCTAACTGTGGGATGTGTCAGTCCAGGAGGTGGGACTGTGTGTCCTTTATTATATATTATATATAAATGTGGGACGTGTCAGTACAGGAGGTGGGACTGTGTGCCCATTATTATATATTACATATAACTGTGGGATGTGTCAGCCCAGGAGGTGGGACTGTGTGTCCATTATTATATATTATATATAACTGTGGGATGTGTCAGTACAGGAGGTGGGACCGTGTGTCCATTATTATATATTATATATAAATGTGGGATGTGTCACTACAGGAGGTGGGACTGTGTGTCCATTATTATATATTATATATAACTGTGGGATGTGTCAGTGCAGGAGGTGGGACCGTGTGTCCATTATTATATATTACATATAACTGTGGGATGTGTCAGTACAGGAGGTGAGACTGCGTGTCCATTATTATATATTATATATACCTGTGGGATGTGTCAGTGCAGGAGGTGGGACCGTGTGTCCATTATTATATATTACATATAACTGTGGGATGTGTCAGTGCAGGAGGTGAGACTGCGTGTCCATTATTATATATTATATATAACTGTGGGATGTGTCAGTCCAGGAGGTGGGACTGTGTGTCCATTATTATATATTATATATAACTGTGGGATGTGTCAGTCCAGGAGGTGGGACTGTGTGTCCATTATTATATATTATATATAACTGTGGGATGTGTCAGTCCAGGAGGTGGGACTGTGTGTCCATTATTATATATTATATATAACTGTGGGATGTGTCAGTATACAGGAGGTGGGACTGTGTGTCCATTATTATATATTATATATAGCTGTGGGATGTGTCAGTACAGGAGGTGGGACCGTGTGTCCATTATTATATATTACATATAACTGTGGGATGTGTCAGTCCAGGAGGTGGGACTGTGTGTCCATTATTATATATTGTATATAACTGTGGGACTTGTCAGTCCAGGAGGTGGGACTGTGTGTCCATTATTATATATTGTATATAACTGTGGGATGTGTCAGGACAGGAGGTGGGTCAGTGTGTCCATTATTATATATTATATATAACTGTGGGATGTGTCAGTGCAGGAGGTGGGACTGTGAGTCCATTGTTTTTTATTATATATATCTGTGGGATGTGTCAGTACAGGAGGTGGGACTGTGTGTCCATTATTATATATTATATATAACTGTGGGATGTGTCAGGACAGGAGGTGGGTCAGTGTGTCCATTATTATATATTATATATAACTGTGGGATGTGTCAGTGCAGGAGGTGGGACTGTGAGTCCATTATTCTTTATTATATATATCTGTGGGATGTGTCAGAACAGGCGGTGGGACTGTGTGTCCATTATTATATATTATATATAACTGTGGGATGTGTCAGTGCAGGAGGTGAGACTGTGTGTCCATTATTATATATTACATATAACTGTGGGATGTGTCAGTCCAGGAGGTGGGACTGTGTGTCCATTATTATGTATTATATATAACTGTGGGATGTGTCAGTATACAGGAGGTGGGACTGTGTGTCCACTATTATATATTATATATAGCTGTGGGATGTGTCAGTACAGGAGTTGAGACTGTGTGTCCATTATTATGTATTATATATAACTGTGGGATGTGTCAGTCCAGAAGGTGAGACTCTGTGTCCATTATTATATATTATATATAACTGTGGGATGTGTCAGTCCAGGAGGTGGGACCGTGTGTCCATTATTATATATTATATATAACTGTGGGATGTGTCAGTCCAGGAGGTGGGACCGTGTGTCCATTATTTTATATTGTATATAACTGTGGGACGTGTCAGTCCAGGAGGTGGGACAGTGTGTCCTTTATTATATATTATATATAAATGTGGGATGTGTCAGTACAGGAGGTGGGACCGTGTGTCCATTATTATATATTATATATAACTGTGGGATGTGTCAGTCCAGGAGGTGGGACTGTGTGTCCTTTATTATATATTATATATAAATGTGGGACATGTCAGTGCAGGAGGTGGGACTGTGTGCCCATTATTATATATTACATATAACTGTGGGATGTGTCAGTCCAGGAGGTGTGACTGTGTGTCCTTCATTATATATTATATATAAATGTGGGACGTGTCAGTACAGGAGGTGGGACTGTGTGCCCATTATTATATATTACATATAACTGTGGGATGTGTCAGTCCAGGAGGTGGGACTGTGTGTCCATTATTATATTTTATATATAACTGTAGGATGTGTCAGTACAGGAGGTGGGACCGTGTGTCCATTATTATATATTATATATAAATGTGGGATGTGTCACTACAGGAGGTGGGACTGTGTGTCCATTATTAAATATTATATATAACTGTGGGATGTGTCAGTGCAGGAGGTGGGACCGTGTGTCCATTATTATATATTACATATAACTGTGGGATGTGTCAGTACAGGAGGTGAGACTGCGTGTCCATTATTATATATTATATATACCTGTGGGATGTGTCAGTGCAGGAGGTGGGACCGTGTGTCCATTATTATATATTACATATAACTGTGGGATGTGTCAGTGCAGGAGGTGAGACTGCGTGTCCATTATTATATATTATATATAACTGTGGGATGTGTCAGTCCAGGAGGTGGGACTGTGTGTCCATTATTATATATTATATATAACTGTGGGATGTGTCAGTCCAGGAGGTGGGACTGTGTGTCCATTATTATATATTATATATAACTGTGGGATGTGTCAGTCCAGGAGGTGGGACTGTGTGTCCATTATTATATATTATATATAACTGTGGGATGTGTCAGTATACAGGAGGTGGGACTGTGTGTCCATTATTATATATTATATATAGCTGTGGGATGTGTCAGTACAGGAGGTGGGACCGTGTGTCCATTATTATATATTACATATAACTGTGGGATGTGTCAGTCCAGGAGGTGGGACTGTGTGTCCATTATTATATATTGTATATAACTGTGGGACGTGTCAGTCCAGGAGGTGGGACTGTGTGTCCATTATTATATATTGTATATAACTGTGGGATGTGTCAGTACAGGAGGTGGGACTGTGAGTCCATTGTTTTTTATTATATATATCTGTGGGATGTGTCAGTACAGGAGGTGGGACTGTGTGTCCATTATTATATATTATATATAACTGTGGGATGTGTCAGGACAGGAGGTGGGTCAGTGTGTCCATTATTATATATTATATATAACTGTGGGATGTGTCAGTGCAGGAGGTGGGACTGTGAGTCCATTATTATATATTATATATAACTGTGGGATGTGTCAGTCCAGGAGGTGGGACTGTGTGTCCATTATTATATATTATATATAACTGTCGGATGTGTCAGTCCAGGGGGTGGGACTGTGTGTCCATTATTATATATTGTATATAACTGTGGGACGTGTCAGTCCAGGAGGTGGGACTGTGTGTCCATTATTATATATTATATATAACTGTGGGATGTGTCAGTCCAGGGGGTGGGACTGTGTGTCCATTATTATATATTGTATATAACTGTGGGACGTGTCAGTCCAGGAGGTGGGACTGTGTGTCCATTATTATATATTATATATAACTGTGGGATGTGTCAGTACAGGAGGTGGGACTGTGAGTCCATTGTTTTTTATTATATATATCTGTGGGATGTGTCAGTACAGGAGGTGGGACTGTGTGTCCATTATTATATATTATATATAACTGTGGGATGTGTCAGTATACAGGAGGTGGGACTGTGTGTCCATTATTATATATCATATATAGCTGTGGGATGTGTCAGTACAGGAGGTGAGACTGTGTGTCCATTATTATGTATTATATATAACTGTGGGATGTGTCAGTCCAGAAGGTGAGACTGTGTGTCCATTATTATATATTATATATAACTGTGGGATGTGTCAGTGCAGGAGGTGGGACCGTGTGTCCATTATTATATATTATATATAACTGTGGGATGTGTCAGTGCAGGAGGTGGGACTGTGTGTCCATTATTATGTATTATATATAACTGTGGGATGTGTCAGTCCAGAAGGTGAGACTGTGTGTCCATTATTATATATTATATATAACTGTGGGATGTGTCAGTGCAGGAGGTGGGACCGTGTGTCCATTATTATATATTATATATAACTGTGGGATGTGTCAGTCCAGGAGGTGGGACTGTGTGTCCATTATTTTATATTGTATATAACTGTGGGACGTGTCAGTCCAGGAGGTGGGACTGTGTGTCCATTATTATATATTGTATATAACTGTGGGATGTGTCAGTACAGGAGGTGGGACTGTGAGTCCATTGTTTTTTATTATATATATCTGTGGGATGTGTCAGTACAGGAGGTGGGACTGTGTGTCCATTATTATATATTATATATAACTGTGGGATGTGTCAGTATACAGGAGGTGGGACTGTGTGTCCATTATTATATATTATATATAGCTGTGGGATGTGTCAGTACAGGAGGTGAGACTGTGTGTCCATTATTATGTATTATATATAACTGTGGGATGTGTCAGTCCAGAAGGTGAGACTGTGTGTCCATTATTATATATTATATATAACTGTGGGATGTGTCAGTGCAGGAGGTGGGACCGTGTGTCCATTATTATATATTATATATAACTGTGGGATGTGTCAGTGCAGGAGGTGGGACCGTGTGTCCATTATTATATATTATATATAACTGTGGGATGTGTCAGTGCGGGAGGTGGGACTGTGTGTCCATTATTTTATATTGTATATAACTGTGGGATGTGTCAGTACAGGAGGTGGGAATGTGTGTCCATTATTATATATTACATATAACTGTGGGATGTGTCAGTCCAGGAGGTGGGACTGTGTGTCCATTATTATGTATTATATATCACTGTGGGAAGTGTCAGTATACAGGAGGTGGGACTGTGTGTCCACTATTATATATTATATATAACTGTGGGACGTGTTAGTCCAGGAGGTGGGACTGTGTGTCCTTTATTATATATTATATATAAATGTGGGATGTGTCAGTACAGGAGGTGGGACCGTGTGTCCATTATTATATATTATATATAACTGTGGGATGTGTCAGTCCAGGAGGTGGGACTGTGTGTCCTTTATTATATATTATATATAAATGTGGGATGTGTCAGTACAGGAGGTGGGACTGTGTGTCCATTATTATATATTATATATAACTGTGGGATGTGTCAGTACAGGAGGTGGGACTGTGTGCCCATTATTATATATTACATCTAACTGTGGGATGTGTCAGTCCAGGAGGTGGGACTGTGTGTCCTTTATTATATATTATATATAAATGTGGGACGTGTCAGTACAGGAGGTGGGACTGTGTGCCCATTATTATATATTACATATAACTGTGGGATGTGTCAGCCCAGGAGGTGGGACTGTGTGTCCATTATTATATATTATATATAACTGTGGGATGTGTCAGTACAGGAGGTGGGACCGTGTGTCCATTATTATATATTATATATAAATGTGGGATGTGTCACTACAGGAGGTGGGACTGTGTGTCCATTATTATATATTATATATAACTGTGGGATGTGTCAGTGCAGGAGGTGGGACCGTGTGTCCATTATTATATATTACATATAACTGTGGGATGTGTCAGTACAGGAGGTGAGACTGCGTGTCCATTATTATATATTATATATACCTGTGGGATGTGTCAGTGCAGGAGGTGGGACCGTGTGTCCATTATTATATATTACATATAACTGTGGGATGTGTCAGTGCAGGAGGTGAGACTGCGTGTCCATTATTATATATTATATATAACTGTGGGATGTGTCAGTCCAGGAGGTGGGACTGTGTGTCCATTATTATATATTATATATAACTGTGGGATGTGTCAGTCCAGGAGGTGGGACTGTGTGTCCATTATTATATATTATATATAACTGTGGGATGTGTCAGTCCAGGAGGTGGGACTGTGTGTCCATTATTATATATTATATATAACTGTGGGATGTGTCAGTATACAGGAGGTGGGACTGTGTGTCCATTATTATATATTATATATAGCTGTGGGATGTGTCAGTACAGGAGGTGGGACCGTGTGTCCATTATTATATATTACATATAACTGTGGGATGTGTCAGTCCAGGAGGTGGGACTGTGTGTCCATTATTATATATTGTATATAACTGTGGGACTTGTCAGTCCAGGAGGTGGGACTGTGTGTCCATTATTATATATTGTATATAACTGTGGGATGTGTCAGGACAGGAGGTGGGTCAGTGTGTCCATTATTATATATTATATATAACTGTGGGATGTGTCAGTGCAGGAGGTGGGACTGTGAGTCCATTGTTTTTTATTATATATATCTGTGGGATGTGTCAGTACAGGAGGTGGGACTGTGTGTCCATTATTATATATTATATATAACTGTGGGATGTGTCAGGACAGGAGGTGGGTCAGTGTGTCCATTATTATATATTATATATAACTGTGGGATGTGTCAGTGCAGGAGGTGGGACTGTGAGTCCATTATTCTTTATTATATATATCTGTGGGATGTGTCAGAACAGGCGGTGGGACTGTGTGTCCATTATTATATATTATATATAACTGTGGGATGTGTCAGTGCAGGAGGTGAGACTGTGTGTCCATTATTATATATTACATATAACTGTGGGATGTGTCAGTCCAGGAGGTGGGACTGTGTGTCCATTATTATGTATTATATATAACTGTGGGATGTGTCAGTATACAGGAGGTGGGACTGTGTGTCCACTATTATATATTATATATAGCTGTGGGATGTGTCAGTACAGGAGTTGAGACTGTGTGTCCATTATTATGTATTATATATAACTGTGGGATGTGTCAGTCCAGAAGGTGAGACTCTGTGTCCATTATTATATATTATATATAACTGTGGGATGTGTCAGTCCAGGAGGTGGGACCGTGTGTCCATTATTATATATTATATATAACTGTGGGATGTGTCAGTCCAGGAGGTGGGACCGTGTGTCCATTATTTTATATTGTATATAACTGTGGGACGTGTCAGTCCAGGAGGTGGGACAGTGTGTCCTTTATTATATATTATATATAAATGTGGGATGTGTCAGTACAGGAGGTGGGACCGTGTGTCCATTATTATATATTATATATAACTGTGGGATGTGTCAGTCCAGGAGGTGGGACTGTGTGTCCTTTATTATATATTATATATAAATGTGGGACATGTCAGTGCAGGAGGTGGGACTGTGTGCCCATTATTATATATTACATATAACTGTGGGATGTGTCAGTCCAGGAGGTGTGACTGTGTGTCCTTCATTATATATTATATATAAATGTGGGACGTGTCAGTACAGGAGGTGGGACTGTGTGCCCATTATTATATATTACATATAACTGTGGGATGTGTCAGTCCAGGAGGTGGGACTGTGTGTCCATTATTATATTTTATATATAACTGTAGGATGTGTCAGTACAGGAGGTGGGACCGTGTGTCCATTATTATATATTATATATAAATGTGGGATGTGTCACTACAGGAGGTGGGACTGTGTGTCCATTATTAAATATTATATATAACTGTGGGATGTGTCAGTGCAGGAGGTGGGACCGTGTGTCCATTATTATATATTACATATAACTGTGGGATGTGTCAGTACAGGAGGTGAGACTGCGTGTCCATTATTATATATTATATATACCTGTGGGATGTGTCAGTGCAGGAGGTGGGACCGTGTGTCCATTATTATATATTACATATAACTGTGGGATGTGTCAGTGCAGGAGGTGAGACTGCGTGTCCATTATTATATATTATATATAACTGTGGGATGTGTCAGTCCAGGAGGTGGGACTGTGTGTCCATTATTATATATTATATATAACTGTGGGATGTGTCAGTCCAGGAGGTGGGACTGTGTGTCCATTATTATATATTATATATAACTGTGGGATGTGTCAGTCCAGGAGGTGGGACTGTGTGTCCATTATTATATATTATATATAACTGTGGGATGTGTCAGTATACAGGAGGTGGGACTGTGTGTCCATTATTATATATTATATATAGCTGTGGGATGTGTCAGTACAGGAGGTGGGACCGTGTGTCCATTATTATATATTACATATAACTGTGGGATGTGTCAGTCCAGGAGGTGGGACTGTGTGTCCATTATTATATATTGTATATAACTGTGGGACGTGTCAGTCCAGGAGGTGGGACTGTGTGTCCATTATTATATATTGTATATAACTGTGGGATGTGTCAGTACAGGAGGTGGGACTGTGAGTCCATTGTTTTTTATTATATATATCTGTGGGATGTGTCAGTACAGGAGGTGGGACTGTGTGTCCATTATTATATATTATATATAACTGTGGGATGTGTCAGGACAGGAGGTGGGTCAGTGTGTCCATTATTATATATTATATATAACTGTGGGATGTGTCAGTGCAGGAGGTGGGACTGTGAGTCCATTATTCTTTATTATATATATCTGTGGGATGTGTCAGTACAGGCGGTGGGACTGTGTGTCCATTATTATATATTATATATAACTGTGGGATGTGTCAGTGCAGGAGGTGGGACTGTGTGTCCATTATTATTTATTATATATAACTGTGGGATGTGTCAGTGCAGGAGGTGGGACTGTGTGTCCATTATTATATATTATATATAACTGTGGTTTGTGTCAGTCCAGGAGGTGAGACGGTGTGTCCATTATTATATATTATATATAACTGTGGGATGTGTCAGTGCAGGAGGTGGGACTGTGTGTCCATTATTATTTATTATATATAACTGTGGGATGTGTCAGTGCAGGAGGTGGGACTGTGTGTCCATTATTATATATTATATATAACAGTGGTTTGTGTCAGTCCAGGAGGTGGGACTGTGTGTCCATTATTATATATTATATATGACTGTGGGATGTGTTAGTACAGGAGGTGGGAACGTGTGTCCATTATTATATATTACATATAACTGTGGGATGTGTCAGTCCAGGAGGTGGGACTGTGTGTCCATTATTATATATTGTATATAACTGTGGGACGTGTCAGTACAGGAGGTGGGACTGTGTGTCCATTATTATATATTATATATAACTGTGGGACGTGTCAGTAATGGAGGTGGGACTGTGTGTCCATTATTATATATTGTATGTAACAGTGGGATGTGTCAGTACAGGAGGTGGGTCAGTGTGTCCATTATTATATATTATATATAACTGTGGGATGTGTCAGTACAGGAGGTGGGACTGTGAGTCCATTATTTTTTATTATATATATCTGTGGGATGTGTCAGTACAGGCGGTGGGACTGTGTGTCCATTATTATATATTATATATAACTGTGGGATGTGTCAGTGCAGGAGGTGGGACTGTGTGTCCATTATTATATATTATATATAACTGTGGGATGTGTCAGTGCAGGAGGTGGGAGTGTGTCCATTATTATTTATTATATATAACTGTGGGATGTGTCAGTCCAGGAGGTGGGACTGTGTGTCCATTATTATATATTGTATATAACTGTGGGACGTGTCAGTCCAGGAGGTGAGACTGTGTGTCCATTATTATATATTGTATATAACTGTGGGACGTGTCAGTACAGGAGGTGGGACTGTCTGTCCATTATTATATATTGTATGTAACTGTGGGAAGTGTCAGTCCAGGAGGTGGGACTGTGTGTCCATTATTATAAATTATATATAACTGTGGGATGTGTCAGTACAGGAGGTGGGACTGCGTGTCCATTATCATATATTATATATAACTGTGGGATGTGTCAGTACAGGAGGTGGGACTGTGAGTCCATTATTTTTTATTATATATATCTGTGGGATGTGTCAGTACAGGCGGTGGGACTGTGTGTCCATTATTATATATTATATATAACTGTGGGATGTGTCAGTCCAGGAGGTGGGACTGTGAGTCCATTATTTTTTATTATATATATCTGTGGGATGTGTCAGTACAGGCGGTGGGACTATGTGTCCATTATTATATATTATATATAACTGTGGGACGTGTCGGTACAGGAGGTGGGACTGTGTGTCCATTATTATATATTATATATAAGTGTGGGATGTGTCAGTACAGGAGGTGGGACTATGTGTCCATTATTATATATTATATATAACTGTGGGACGTGTCGGTACAGGAGGTGGGACTGTGTGTCCATTATTATATATTATATATAGGTGCGGGATGTGACAGTACAGGAGGTGGGACTATGTGTCCATTATTATATATTATATATAACTGTGGGACGTGACAGTACAGGAGTTGGGAGTGTGTGTCCATTATTATATCTTATATATAACTGTGGGACATGTCAGTACAGGAGGTGGGACTGTGTGTCCATTATTATATATTATATATAACTGTGGGACGTGTCAGTACAGGAGATGGGACTGTGTGTCCATTATTATATATTATATATAACTGTGGGAGGTGTCAGTACAGGAGTTGGGACTGTGTGTCCATTATTATATTATATAACTGTGGGACGTGTCAGTACAGGAGGTGGGACTGTGTGTCCATTATTATATATTATATATAACTGTGGGACGTGTCAGTACAGGAGGTGGGACTGTGTGTCCATTATTATATCTTATATATAACTGTGGGACATGTCAGTACAGGAGGTGGGACTGTGTGTCCATTATTATATATTATATATAACTGTGGGACGTGTCAGTACAGGAGGTGGGACTGTGTGTCCATTATTATATATTATATGTAATTGTGGGACGTGTCAGTACAGGAGGTGGGACTGTGTGTCCATTATTATATTATATAACTGTGGGATGTGTCAGTACAGGAGGTGGGACTGTGTGTCCATTATCATACATTATATATAACTGTGGGACGTGTCAGTACAGGAGCTGGGACTGTGTGTCCATTATTATATATTATATATAACAGTGGGATGTGTCAGTACAGGAGGTGGGACTGTGTGTCCATTATTATATATTATATATAACTGTGGGATGTGTCAGTACAGGAGGTGGGACTGTGTGTCCATTATTATATTATATAACTGTGGGACATGTCAGTACAGGAGGTGGGACTGTGTGTCCATTATTATATTATATAACTGTGGGACATGTCAGTACAGGAGGTGGGACTGTGTGTCCATTATTATATATTATATATAACAGTGGGATGTGTCAGTACAGGAGGTGGGACTGTGTGTCCATTATTATATTATATAACTGTGGGACATGTCAGTACAGGAGGTGGGACTGTGTGTCCATTATTATATTATATAACTGTGGGACATGTCAGTACAGGAGGTGGGACTGTGTGTCCATTATTATATATTATATATAACTGTGGGATGTGTCAGTACAGGAGGTGGGACTGTGTGTCCATTATTATATTATATAACTGTGGGACATGTCAGTACAGGAGGTGGGACTGTGTGTCCATTATTATATATTATATATAACTGTGGGATGTGTCAGTACAGGAGGTGGGACTGTGTGTCCATTATTATATATTATATATAACTGTGGACGTGTCAGTACAGGAGGTGGGACTGTGTGTCCATTATTATATATGATATATAACTGTGGGACGTGTCAGTACAGGAGGTGGGACTGTGTGTCCATTATTATATATTATATATAACTGTGGGACGTGTCAGTGCAGGAGGTGGGACTGTGTGTCCATTATTATATATTATATATAACTGTGGGATGTGTCGGTACCGGAGGTGGGACTGTGTGTTCATTATTATATCTTATATAGAACTGTGGGACGTGTCAGTGCAGGAGGTGGGTCAGTGTGTCCATTATTATGTATTATATATAACTGTGGGATGTGTCAGTCCAGAAGGTGAGACTGTGTGTCCATTATTATATATTATATATAACTGTGGGATGTGTCAGTGCAGGAGGTGGGACTGTGTGTCCATTATTATATATTATATATAACTGTGGGATGTGTCAGTGCAGGAGGTGGGACTGTGTGTCCATTATTATATTATATAACTGTGGGACATGTCAGTACAGGAGGTGGGACTGTGTGTCCATTATTATATTATATAACTGTGGGACATGTCAGTACAGGAGGTGGGACTGTGTGTCCATTATTATATATTATATATAACTGTGGGACATGTCAGTACAGGAGGTGGGACTGTGTGTCCATTATTATATTATATAACTGTGGGACATGTCAGTACAGGAGGTGGGACTGTGTGTCCATTATTATATATTATATATAACTGTGGGATGTGTCAGTACAGGAGGTGGGACTGTGTGTCCATTATTATATATTATATATAACTGTGGACGTGTCAGTACAGGAGGTGGGACTGTGTGTCCATTATTATATATGATATATAACTGTGGGACGTGTCAGTACAGGAGGTGGGACTGTGTGTCCATTATTATATATTATATATAACTGTGGGACGTGTCAGTGCAGGAGGTGGGACTGTGTGTCCATTATTATATATTATATATAACTGTGGGATGTGTCGGTACCGGAGGTGGGACTGTGTGTTCATTATTATATCTTATATAGAACTGTGGGACGTGTCAGTGCAGGAGGTGGGTCAGTGTGTCCATTATTATGTATTATATATAACTGTGGGATGTGTCAGTCCAGAAGGTGAGACTGTGTGTCCATTATTATATATTATATATAACTGTGGGATGTGTCAGTGCAGGAGGTGGGACTGTGTGTCCATTATTATATATTATATATAACTGTGGGATGTGTCAGTACAGGAGGTGGGACTGTGTGTCCATTATTATATATTATATATCACTGTGGGATGTGTCAGTCCAGGAGGTGGGACTGTGTGTCCATTATTTTATATTGGATATAACTGTGGGACGTGTCAGTAGAGGAGGTGGGACTGTGTGTCCATTATTATATATTACATATAACTGTGGGATGTGTCAGTCCAGGAGGTGGGACTGTGTGTCCATTATTATGTATTATATATAACTGTGGAATGTGTCAGTACAGGAGGTGGGACTGTGTGTCCATTATTATATATTATATATAACTGTGGGATGTGTCAGTACAGGAGGTGGGACTGTGTGTCCATTATTATATATTATATATAACTGTGGGATGTGTCAGTCCAGGAGGTGGGACTATGTGTCCATTATTATATATTTTATATAACTGTGGGATGTGTCAGTCCAGGAGGTGGGACTGTGTGTCCATTATTATATATTATATATAACTGTGGGATGTGTCAGTCCAGGAGGTGGGACTGTGTGTCCATTATTATATATTATATATAACTGTGGGATGTGTCAGTGCTGGAGGTGGGACTGTGTGTCCATTATTATATATTATATATAACTGTGGGATGTGTCAGTCCAGGAGGTGGGACTGTGTGTCCATTATTATATATTATATATAACTGTGGGATGTGTCAGTCCAGGAGGTGGGACTGTGTGTCCATTATTATATATTATATATAACAGTGGGATGTGTCAGTCCAGGAGGTGGGACTGTGTGTCCATTATTATATATTATATATAACTGTGGGATGTGTCAGTCCAGGAGGTGGGACTGTGTGTCCATTATTATATATTATATATAACTGTGGGATGTGTCAGTCCAGGAGGTGGGACTGTGTGTCCATTATTATATATTATATATAACTGTGGGATGTGTCAGTCCAGGAGGTGGGACTGTGTGTCCATTATTATATATTTTATATAACTGTGGGATGTGTCAGTCCAGGAGGTGGGACTATGTGTCCATTATTATATATTATATATAACTGTGGGATGTGTCAGTCCAGGAGGTGGGACTGTGTGTCCATTATTATATATTTTATATAACTGTGGGATGTGTCAGTCCAGGAGGTGGGACTGTGTGTCCATTATTATATATTATATATAACTGTGGGATGTGTCAGTACAGGAGGTGGGACTATGTGTCCATTATTATATATTATATATAACTGTGGGATGTGTCAGTCCAGGAGGTGGGACTGTGTGTCCATTATTATATATTATATATAACTGTGGGATGTGTCAGTACAGGAGGTGGGACTATGTGTCCATTATTATATATTATATATAACTGTGGGATGTGTCAGTCCAGGAGGTGGGACTGTGTGTCCATTATTATATATTATATATAACTGTGGGATGTGTCAGTACAGGAGGTGGGACTATGTGTCCATTATTATATATTATATATAACTGTGGGATGTGTCAGTCCAGGAGGTGGGACTGTGTGTCCATTATTATATATTTTATATAACTGTGGGATGTGTCAGTACAGGAGGTGGGACTATGTGTCCATTATTATATATTATATATAACTGTGGGATGTGTCAGTACAGGAGGTGGGACTATGTGTCCATTATTATATATTATATATAACTGTGGGATGTGTCAGTCCAGGAGGTGGGACTGTGTGTCCATTATTATATATTTTATATAACTGTGGGATGTGTCAGTACAGGAGGTGGGACTGTGTGTCCATTATTATATATTATATATAACTGTGGGATGTGTCAGTCCAGGAGGTGGGACTGTGTGTCCATTATTATATATTATATATAACTGTGGGATGTGTCAGTCCAGGAGGTGGGACTGTGTGTCCATTATTATATATTATATATAACTGTGGGATGTGTCAGTACAGGAGGTGGGACTATGTGTCCATTATTATATATTATATATAACTGTGGGATGTGTCAGTACAGGAGGTGGGACTATGTGTCCATTATTATATATTATATATAACTGTGGGATGTGTCAGTCCAGGAGGTGGGACTGTGTGTCCATTATTATATATTTTATATAACTGTGGGATGTGTCAGTCCAGGAGGTGGGACTATGTGTCCATTATTATATATTATATATAACTGTGGGATGTGTCAGTCCAGGAGGTGGGACTGTGTGTCCATTATTATATATTTTATATAACTGTGGGATGTGTCAGTCCAGGAGGTGGGACTGTGTGTCCATTATTATATATTATATATAACTGTGGGATGTGTCAGTCCAGGAGGTGGGACTGTGTGTCCATTATTATATATTATATATAACTGTGGGATGTGTCAGTCCAGGAGGTGGGACTATGTGTCCATTATTATATATTATATATAACTGTGGGATGTGTCAGTCCAGGAGGTGGGACTATGTGTCCATTATTATATATTATATATAACTGTGGGATGTGTCAGTCCAGGAGGTGGGACTGTGTGTCCATTATTATATATTATATATAACTGTGGGATGTGTCAGTACAGGAGGTGGGACTGTGTGTCCATTATTATATATTATATATAACTGTGGGATGTGTCAGTACAGGAGGTGGGACAGTGTGTCCATTATTATATATTATATATAACTGTGGGATGTGTCAGTACAGGAGGTGGGACAGTGTGTCCATTATTATATATTATATATAACTGTGGGATGTGTCAGTACAGGAGGTGGGACTGTGTGTCCATTATTATATATTATATATAACTGTGGGATGTGTCAGTACAGGAGGTGGGACAGTGTGTCCATTATTATATATTATATATAACTGTGGGATGTGTCAGTACAGGAGGTGGGACTGTGTGTCCATTATTATATATTATATATAACTGTGGGATGTGTCAGTCCAGGAGGTGGGACTGTGTGTCCATTATTATATATTATATATAACTGTGGGATGTGTCAGTCCAGGAGGTGGGACTAAGTGTCCATTATTATATATTATATATAACTGTGGGATGTGTCAGTCCAGGAGGTGGGACTGTGTGTCCATTATTATATATTATATATAAATGTGGGATGTGTCAGTCCAGGAGGTGGGACTGTGTGTCCATTATTATATATTGTATATAACTGTGGGATGTGTCAGTGCAGGAGGTGAGACTGCGTGTCCATTATTATATATTATATATAACTGTGGGATGTGTCAGTACAGGAGGTGGGACTATGTGTCCATTATTATATATTATATATAAATGTGGGATGTGTCAGTCCAGGAGGTGGGACTGTGTGTCCATTATTATATATTGTATATAACTGTGGGATGTGTCAGTGCAGGAGGTGAGACTGCGTGTCCATTATTATATATTATATATAACTGTGGGATTTGTCAGTCCAGGAGGTGGGACTGTGTGTCCATTATTATACATTATATATAACTGTGGGATGTGTCAGTCCAGGAGGTGGGACTGTGTGTCCATTATTATATATTGTATATAACTGTGGGACGTGTCAGTCCAGGAGGTGGAACTGTGTGTCCATTATTATATATTGTATATAACTGTGGGATGTGTCAGTACAGGAGGTGGGACTGAGTGTCCATTATTATATATTATATATAACTGTGGGATGTGTCAGTACAGGAGGTGGGTCAGTGTGTCCATTATTATATATTATATATAACTGTGGGATGTGTCAGTACAGGAGGTGGGACTGTGAGTCCATTATTTTTTATTATATATATCTGTGGGATGTGTCAGTACAGGCGGTGGGACTGTGTGTCCATTATTATATATTATATATAACTGTGGGACGTGTCAGTACAGGAGGTGGGACTGTGTGCCCATTATTATATATTATATATAACTGTGGGATGTGTCAGTACAGGAGGTGGGTCAGTGTGTCCATTATTATATATTATATATAACTGTGGGATGTGTCAGTACAGGAGGTGGGACTGTGAGTCCATTATTTTTTATTATATATATCTGTGGGATGTGTCAGTACAGGAGGTGGGACTGTGTGTCCATTATTATATATTATATATAACTGTGGGATGTGTCAGTACAGGAGGTGGGTCAGTGTGTCCATTATTATATATTATATATAACTGTGGGATGTGTCAGTACAGGAGGTGGGACTGTGAGTCCATTATTTTTTATTATATATATCTGTGGGATGTGTCAGTACAGGCGGTGGGACTGTGTGTCCATTATTATATATTATATATAACTGTGGGACGTGTCAGTACAGGAGGTGGGACTGTGTGCCCATTATTATATATTATATATAGCTGTGGGATGTGTCAGTACAGGAGGTGAGACTGTGTGTCCATTATTATGTATTATATATAACTGTGGGATGTGTCAGTCCAGAAGGTGAGACTGTGTGTCCATTATTATATATTATATATAACTGTGGGATGTGTCAGTGCAGGAGGTGGGACCGTGTGTCCATTATTATATATTATATATAACTGTGGGATGTGTCAGTCCAGGAGGTGGGACTGTGTGTCCATTATTTTATATTGTATATAACTGTGGGACGTGTCAGTCCAGGAGGTGGGACTGTGTGTCCTTTATTATATATTATATATAAAATGTGGGATGTGTCAGTACAGGAGGTGGGACTGTGTGTCCATTATTATATATTACATATAACTGTGGGATGTGTCAGTCCAGGAGGTGGGACTGTGTGTCCTTTATTATATATTATATATACATGTGGGACGTGTCAGTACAGGAGGTGGGACTGTGTGCCCATTATTATATATTATTTTTTACTGTGGGATGTGTCAGTCCAGGAGGTGGGACTGTGTGTCCATTATTATATATTATATATAACTGTGGGATGTGTCAGTACAGGAGGTGGGACCGTGTGTCCATTATTATATATTATATATAAATGTGGGATGTGTCAGTGCAGGAGGTGGGACTGTGTGTCCATTATTATATATTATATATAACTGTGGGATGTGTCAGTACAGGAGGTGAGACTGCGTGTCCATTATTATATATTATATATAACTGTGGGATTTGTCAGTCCAGGAGGTGGGACTGTGTGTCCATTATTATATATTATATATAACTGTGGGATTTGTCAGTCCAGGAGGTGGGACTGTGTGTCCATTATTATATATTATATATAACTGTGGGACGTGTCAGTCCAGGAGGTGGGACTATGTGTCCATTATTATATATTATATATAACTGTGGGACGTGTCAGTCCAGGAGGTGGGACTGTGTGTCCTTTATTATATATTATATATAACTGTGGGACGTGTCAGTCCAGGAGGTGGGACTATGTGTCCATTATTATATATTATATATAACTGTGGGACGTGTCAGTCCAGGAGGTGGGACTGTGTGTCCTTTATTATATATTATATATAACTGTGGGACGTGTCAGTCCAGGAGGTGGGACTATGTGTCCATTATTATATATTATATATAACTGTGGGACGTGTCAGTCCAGGAGGTGGGACTATGTGTCCATTATTATATATTATATATAACTGTGGGATTTGTCAGTCCAGGAGGTGGGACTGTGTGTCCATTATTATATATTATATATAACTGTGGGACGTGTCAGTCCAGGAGGTGGGACTATGTGTCCATTATTATATATTATATATAACTGTGGGACGTGTCAGTCCAGGAGGTGGGACTGTGTGTCCTTTATTATATATTATATATAAAATGTGGGATGTGTCAGTACAGGAGGTGGGACTGTGTGTCCATTATTATATATTACATATAACTGTGGGATGTGTCAGTCCAGGAGGTGGGACTGTGTGTCCTTTATTATATATTATATATAACTGTGGGATGTGTCAGTCCAGGAGGTGAGACTGCGTGTCCATTATTATATATTATATATAACTGTGGGATTTGTCAGTCCAGGAGGTGGGACTGTGTGTCCATTATTATATATTATATATAACTGTGGGATTTGTCAGTCCAGGAGGTGGGACTGTGTGTCCATTATTATATATTATATATAACTGTGGGATGTGTCAGTCCAGGAGGTGGGACTGTGTGTCCATTATTATATATTATATATAACTGTGGGATTTGTCAGTCCAGGAGGTGGGACTGTGTGTCCATTATTATATATTACATATAACTGTGGGATGTGTCAGTCCAGGAGGTGAGACTGCGTGTCCATTATTATATATTATATATAACTGTGGGATGTGTCAGTACAGGAGGTGGGACTGTGTGTCCATTATTATATATTATATATAACTGTGGGATTTGTCAGTCCAGGAGGTGGGACTGTGTGTCCATTATTATATATTATATATAACTGTGGGATTTGTCAGTCCAGGAGGTGGGACTGTGTGTCCATTATTATATATTATATATAACTGTGGGATTTGTCAGTCCAGGAGGTGGGACTGTGTGTCCATTATTATATATTATATATAACTGTGGGATTTGTCAGTCCAGGAGGTGGGACTGTGTGTCCATTATTATATATTATATATAACTGTGGGATGTGTCAGTCCAGGAGGTGGGACTATGTGTCCATTATTATATATTATATATAACTGTGGGATTTGTCAGTCCAGGAGGTGGGACTGTGTGTCCATTATTATATATTATATATAACTGTGGGATTTGTCAGTCCAGGAGGTGGGACTGTGTGTCCATTATTATATATTATATATAACTGTGGGATTTGTCAGTCCAGGAGGTGGGACTGTGTGTCCATTATTATATATTATATATAACTGTGGGATTTGTCAGTCCAGGAGGTGGGACTGTGTGTCCATTATTATATATTATATATAACTGTGGGATTTGTCAGTCCAGGAGGTGAGACTGCGTGTCCATTATTATATATTATATATAACTGTGGGATTTGTCAGTCCAGGAGGTGGGACTGTGTGTCCATTATTATATATTATATATAACTGTGGGATTTGTCAGTCCAGGAGGTGGGACTGTGTGTCCATTATTATATATTATATATAACTGTGGGATGTGTCAGTCCAGGAGGTGGGACTATGTGTCCATTATTATATATTATATATAACTGTGGGACGTGTCAGTCCAGGAGGTGGGACTATGTGTCCATTATTATATATTATATATAACTGTGGGATGTGTCAGTCCAGGAGGTGGGACTGTGTGTCCTTTATTATATATTATATATAAAATGTGGGATGTGTCAGTACAGGAGGTGGGACTGTGTGTCCATTATTATATATTATATATAACTGTGGGATGTGTCAGTCCAGGAGGTGGGACTGTGTGTCCATTATTATATATTATATATAACTGTGGGATGTGTCAGTCCAGGAGGTGGGACTGTGTGTCCATTATTATATATTGTATATAACTGTGGGACGTGTCAGTCCAGGAGGTGGGACTGTGTGTCCTTTATTATATATTATATATAAAATGTGGGATGTGTCAGTACAGGAGGTGGGACTGTGTGTCCATTATTATATATTATATATAACTGTGGGATGTGTCAGTCCAGGAGGTGGGACTGTGTGTCCATTATTATATATTATATATAACTGTGGGATGTGTCAGTCCAGGAGGTGGGACTATGTGTCCATTATTATATATTATATATAACTGTGGGATTTGTCAGTCCAGGAGGTGGGACTGTGTGTCCATTATTATATATTATATATAACTGTGGGATTTGTCAGTCCAGGAGGTGGGACTGTGTGTCCATTATTATATATTATATATAACTGTGGGATGTGTCAGTACAGGAGGTGGGACTGTGTGTCCATTATTATATATTATATATAACTGTGGGATGTGTCAGTCCAGGAGGTGGGACTGTGTGTCCATTATTATATATTACATATAACTGTGGGATGTGTCAGTCCAGGAGGTGAGACTGCGTGTCCATTATTATATATTATATATAACTGTGGGATTTGTCAGTCCAGGAGGTGGGACTGTGTGTCCATTATTATATATTATATATAGCTGTGGGATGTGTCAGTCCAGGAGGTGGGACTGTGTGTCCATTATTATATATTACATATAACTGTGGGATGTGTCAGTCCAGGAGGTGAGACTGCGTGTCCATTATTATATATTATATATAACTGTGGGATTTGTCAGTCCAGGAGGTGGGACTGTGTGTCCATTATTATATATTATATATAACTGTGGGATTTGTCAGTCCAGGAGGTGGGACTGTGTGTCCATTATTATATATTATATATAACTGTGGGATGTGTCAGTACAGGAGGTGGGACTGTGTGTCCATTATTATATATTATATATAACTGTGGGATGTGTCAGTCCAGGAGGTGGGACTGTGTGTCCATTATTATATATTACATATAACTGTGGGATGTGTCAGTCCAGGAGGTGAGACTGCGTGTCCATTATTATATATTATATATAACTGTGGGATTTGTCAGTCCAGGAGGTGGGACTGTGTGTCCATTATTATATATTATATATAACTGTGGGATTTGTCAGTCCAGGAGGTGGGACTGTGTGTCCATTATTATATATTATATATAACTGTGGGATGTGTCAGTCCAGGAGGTGGGACTGTGTGTCCATTATTATATATTATATATAACTGTGGGATTTGTCAGTCCAGGAGGTGGGACTGTGTGTCCATTATTATATATTATATATAACTGTGGGATGTGTCAGTCCAGGAGGTGGGACTATGTGTCCATTATTATATATTATATATAACTGTGGGATTTGTCAGTCCAGGAGGTGGGACTGTGTGTCCATTATTATATATTATATATAACTGTGGGATTTGTCAGTCCAGGAGGTGGGACTGTGTGTCCATTATTATATATTATATATAACTGTGGGATGTGTCAGTCCAGGAGGTGGGACTATGTGTCCATTATTATATATTATATATAACTGTGGGACGTGTCAGTCCAGGAGGTGGGACTATGTGTCCATTATTATATATTATATATAACTGTGGGACGTGTCAGTCCAGGAGGTGGGACTATGTGTCCATTATTATATATTATATATAACTGTGGGACGTGTCAGTCCAGGAGGTGGGACTGTGTGTCCTTTATTATATATTATATATAAAATGTGGGATGTGTCAGTACAGGAGGTGGGACTGTGTGTCCATTATTATATATTATATATAACTGTGGGATGTGTCAGTCCAGGAGGTGGGACTGTGTGTCCATTATTATATATTATATATAACTGTGGGATGTGTCAGTCCAGGAGGTGGGACTATGTGTCCATTATTATATATTATATATAACTGTGGGATTTGTCAGTCCAGGAGGTGGGACTATGTGTCCATTATTATATATTATATATAACTGTGGGACGTGTCAGTCCAGGAGGTGGGACTGTGTGTCCATTATTATATATTATATATAACTGTGGGACGTGTCAGTCCAGGAGGTGGGACTGTGTGTCCTTTATTATATATTATATATAAAATGTGGGATGTGTCAGTCCAGGAGGTGGGACTATGTGTCCATTATTATATATTATATATAACTGTGGGACGTGTCAGTCCAGGAGGTGGGACTGTGTGTCCTTTATTATATATTATATATAAAATGTGGGATGTGTCAGTCCAGGAGGTGGGACTGTGTGTCCATTATTATATATTATATATAACTGTGGGATGTGTCAGTCCAGGAGGTGGGACTGTGTGTCCATTATTATATATTATATATAACTGTGGGATGTGTCAGTCCAGGAGGTGGGACTATGTGTCCATTATTATATATTATATATAACTGTGGGATTTGTCAGTCCAGGAGGTGTGACTGTGTGTCCATTATTATATATTATATATAACTGTGGGATTTGTCAGTCCAGGAGGTGGGACTGTGTGTCCATTATTATATATTACATATAACTGTGGGATGTGTCAGTCCAGGAGGTGGGACTGTGTGTCCATTATTATATATTATATATAACTGTGGGATTTGTCAGTCCAGGAGGTGTGACTGTGTGTCCATTATTATATATTATATATAACTGTGGGATTTGTCAGTCCAGGAGGTGGGACTATGTGTCCATTATTATATATTATATATAACTGTGGGATTTGTCAGTCCAGGAGGTGTGACTGTGTGTCCATTATTATATATTATATATAACTGTGGGATTTGTCAGTCCAGGAGGTGGGACTGTGTGTCCATTATTATATATTACATATAACTGTGGGATGTGTCAGTCCAGGAGGTGGGACTGTGTGTCCATTATTATATATTATATATAACTGTGGGATTTGTCAGTCCAGGAGGTGGGACTATGTGTCCATTATTATATATTATATATAACTGTGGGATGTGTCAGTACAGGAGGTGGGACTGTGTGTCCATTATTATATATTATATATAACTGTGGGATGTGTCAGTCCAGGAGGTGGGACTGTGTGTCCATTATTATATATTATATATAACTGTGGGATGTGTCAGTACAGGAGGTGGGACTGTGTGTCCATTATTATATATTATATATAACTGTGGGATGTGTCAGTCCAGGAGGTAGGACTGTGTGTCCATTATTATATATTATATATAACTGTGGGATGTGTCAGTCCAGGAGGTGGGACTGTGTGTCCATTATTATATATTATATATAACTGTGGGATGTGTCAGTACAGGAGGTGGGACTGTGTGTCCATTATTATATATTATATATAACTGTGGGATGTGTCAGTCCAGGAGGTGGGACTGTGTGTCCATTATTATATATTATATATAACTGTGGGATGTGTCAGTCCAGGAGGTGGGACTATGTGTCCATTATTATATATTATATATAACTGTGGGACGTGTCAGTCCAGGAGGTGGGACTGTGTGTCCTTTATTATATATTATATATAAAATGTGGGATTTGTCAGTCCAGGAGGTGGGACTATGTGTCCATTATTATATATTATATATAACTGCGGGATTTGTCAGTCCAGGAGGTGGGACTATGTGTCCATTATTATATATTATATATAACTGTGGGATGTGTCAGTCCAGGAGGTGGGACTATGTGTCCATTATTATATATTATATATAACTGTGGGATGTGTCAGTCCAGGAGGTGGGACTGTGTGTCCTTTATTATATATTATATATAACTGTGGGATGTGTCAGTCCAGGAGGTGGGACTATGTGTCCATTATTATATATTATATATAACTGTGGGATGTGTCAGTCCAGGAGGTGGGACTATGTGTCCATTATTATATATTATATATAACTGTGGGATGTGTCAGTCCAGGAGGTGGGACTATGTGTCCATTATTATATATTATATATAACTGTGGGACGTGTCAGTCCAGGAGGTGGGACTGTGTGTCCTTTATTATATATTATATATAAAATGTGGGATGTGTCAGTCCAGGAGGTGGGACTGTGTGTCCATTATTATATATTATATATAACTGTGGGATGTGTCAGTCCAGGAGGTGGGACTGTGTGTCCATTATTATATATTATATATAACTGTGGGATGTGTCAGTCCAGGAGGTGGGACTATGTGTCCATTATTATATATTATATATAACTGTGGGATTTGTCAGTCCAGGAGGTGTGACTGTGTGTCCATTATTATATATTATATATAACTGTGGGATGTGTCAGTCCAGGAGGTGGGACTATGTGTCCATTATTATATATTATATATAACTGTGGGACGTGTCAGTCCAGGAGGTGGGACTGTGTGTCCTTTATTATATATTATATATAAAATGTGGGATTTGTCAGTCCAGGAGGTGGGACTATGTGTCCATTATTATATATTATATATAACTGCGGGATTTGTCAGTCCAGGAGGTGGGACTATGTGTCCATTATTATATATTATATATAACTGTGGGATGTGTCAGTCCAGGAGGTGGGACTATGTGTCCATTATTATATATTATATATAACTGTGGGATGTGTCAGTCCAGGAGGTGGGACTGTGTGTCCTTTATTATATATTATATATAACTGTGGGATGTGTCAGTCCAGGAGGTGGGACTATGTGTCCATTATTATATATTATATATAACTGTGGGATGTGTCAGTCCAGGAGGTGGGACTATGTGTCCATTATTATATATTATATATAACTGTGGGATGTGTCAGTCCAGGAGGTGGGACTATGTGTCCATTATTATATATTATATATAACTGTGGGACGTGTCAGTCCAGGAGGTGGGACTGTGTGTCCTTTATTATATATTATATATAAAATGTGGGATGTGTCAGTCCAGGAGGTGGGACTGTGTGTCCATTATTATATATTATATATAACTGTGGGATGTGTCAGTCCAGGAGGTGGGACTGTGTGTCCATTATTATATATTATATATAACTGTGGGATGTGTCAGTCCAGGAGGTGGGACTATGTGTCCATTATTATATATTATATATAACTGTGGGATTTGTCAGTCCAGGAGGTGTGACTGTGTGTCCATTATTATATATTATATATAACTGTGGGATTTGTCAGTCCAGGAGGTGGGACTGTGTGTCCATTATTATATATTACATATAACTGTGGGATGTGTCAGTCCAGGAGGTGGGACTGTGTGTCCATTATTATATATTATATATAACTGTGGGATTTGTCAGTCCAGGAGGTGTGACTGTGTGTCCATTATTATATATTATATATAACTGTGGGATTTGTCAGTCCAGGAGGTGGGACTATGTGTCCATTATTATATATTATATATAACTGTGGGATTTGTCAGTCCAGGAGGTGTGACTGTGTGTCCATTATTATATATTATATATAACTGTGGGATTTGTCAGTCCAGGAGGTGGGACTGTGTGTCCATTATTATATATTACATATAACTGTGGGATGTGTCAGTCCAGGAGGTGGGACTGTGTGTCCATTATTATATATTATATATAACTGTGGGATTTGTCAGTCCAGGAGGTGGGACTGTGTGTCCATTATTATATATTATATATAACTGTGGGATGTGTCAGTACAGGAGGTGGGACTGTGTGTCCATTATTATATATTATATATAACTGTGGGATGTGTCAGTCCAGGAGGTGGGACTGTGTGTCCATTATTATATATTACATATAACTGTGGGATGTGTCAGTCCAGGAGGTGAGACTGCGTGTCCATTATTATATATTATATATAACTGTGGGATTTGTCAGTCCAGGAGGTGGGACTGTGTGTCCATTATTATATATTATATATAACTGTGGGATTTGTCAGTCCAGGAGGTGGGACTGTGTGTCCATTATTATATATTATATATAACTGTGGGATTTGTCAGTCCAGGAGGTGGGACTGTGTGTCCATTATTATATATTATATATAACTGTGGGATTTGTCAGTCCAGGAGGTGGGACTGTGTGTCCATTATTATATATTATATATAACTGTGGGATTTGTCAGTCCAGGAGGTGGGACTGTGTGTCCATTATTATATATTATATATAACTGTGGGATTTGTCAGTCCAGGAGGTGGGACTGTGTGTCCATTATTATATATTATATATAACTGTGGGATGTGTCAGTCCAGGAGGTGGGACTGTGTGTCCATTATTATATATTATATATAACTGTGGGATGTGTCAGTCCAGGAGGTGGGACTATGTGTCCATTATTATATATTATATATAACTGTGGGATGTGTCAGTCCAGGAGGTGGGACTGTGTGTCCATTATTATATATTATATATAACTGTGGGATGTGTCAGTCCAGGAGGTGGGACTGTGTGTCCATTATTATATATTATATATAACTGTGGGATGTGTCAGTCCAGGAGGTGGGACTATGTGTCCATTATTATATATTATATATAACTGTGGGATTTGTCAGTCCAGGAGGTGGGACTGTGTGTCCATTATTATATATTATATATAACTGTGGGATTTGTCAGTCCAGGAGGTGGGACTGTGTGTCCATTATTATATATTATATATAACTGTGGGATGTGTCAGTCCAGGAGGTGGGACTGTGTGTCCATTATTATATATTATATATAACTGTGGGATTTGTCAGTCCAGGAGGTGGGACTGTGTGTCCATTATTATATATTATATATAACTGTGGGATTTGTCAGTCCAGGAGGTGGGACTGTGTGTCCATTATTATATATTATATATAACTGTGGGATGTGTCAGTCCAGGAGGTGGGACTATGTGTCCATTATTATATATTATATATAACTGTGGGATGTGTCAGTCCAGGAGGTGGGACTGTGTGTCCATTATTATATATTATATATAACTGTGGGATGTGTCAGTCCAGGAGGTGGGACTGTGTGTCCATTATTATATATTATATATAACTGTGGGATGTGTCAGTCCAGGAGGTGGGACTATGTGTCCATTATTATATATTATATATAACTGTGGGATGTGTCAGTCCAGGAGGTGGGACTGTGTGTCCATTATTATATATTATATATAACTGTGGGATGTGTCAGTCCAGGAGGTGGGACTATGTGTCCATTATTATATATTATATATAACTGTGGGATGTGTCAGTCCAGGAGGTGGGACTGTGTGTCCATTATTATATATTATATATAACTGTGGGATGTGTCAGTCCAGGAGGTGGGACTGTGTGTCCATTATTATATATTATATATAACTGTGGGATGTGTCAGTCCAGGAGGTGGGACTATGTGTCCATTATTATATATTATATATAACTGTGGGATTTGTCAGTCCAGGAGGTGGGACTGTGTGTCCATTATTATATATTATATATAACTGTGGGATGTGTCAGTCCAGGAGGTGGGACTATGTGTCCATTATTATATATTATATATAACTGTGGGATTTGTCAGTCCAGGAGGTGGGACTGTGTGTCCATTATTATATATTATATATAACTGTGGGATTTGTCAGTCCAGGAGGTGGGACTGTGTGTCCATTATTATATATTATATATAACTGTGGGATGTGTCAGTCCAGGAGGTGGGACTATGTGTCCATTATTATATATTATATATAACTGTGGGATTTGTCAGTCCAGGAGGTGGGACTGTGTGTCCATTATTATATATTATATATAACTGTGGGATGTGTCAGTCCAGGAGGTGGGACTGTGTGTCCATTATTATATATTATATATAACTGTGGGATTTGTCAGTCCAGGAGGTGGGACTGTGTGTCCATTATTATATATTATATATAACTGTGGGATTTGTCAGTCCAGGAGGTGGGACTGTGTGTCCATTATTATATATTATATATAACTGTGGGATGTGTCAGTCCAGGAGGTGGGACTGTGTGTCCATTATTATATATTATATATAACTGTGGGATGTGTCAGTCCAGGAGGTGGGACTGTGTGTCCATTATTATATATTATATATAACTGTGGGATGTGTCAGTCCAGGAGGTGGGACTGTGTGTCCATTATTATATATTATATATAACTGTGGGATGTGTCAGTCCAGGAGGTGGGACTGTGTGTCCATTATTATATATTATATATAACTGTGGGATTTGTCAGTCCAGGAGGTGGGACTGTGTGTCCATTATTATATATTATATATAACTGTGGGATTTGTCAGTCCAGGAGGTGGGACTGTGTGTCCATTATTATATATTATATATAACTGTGGGATTTGTCAGTCCAGGAGGTGGGACTGTGTGTCCATTATTATATATTATATATAACTGTGGGATGTGTCAGTCCAGGAGGTGGGACTGTGTGTCCATTATTATATATTATATATAACTGTGGGATGTGTCAGTCCAGGAGGTGGGACTGTGTGTCCATTATTATATATTATATATAACTGTGGGATGTGTCAGTCCAGGAGGTGGGACTGTGTGTCCATTATTATATATTATATATAACTGTGGGATGTGTCAGTCCAGGAGGTGGGACTGTGTGTCCATTATTATATATTATATATAACTGTGGGATTTGTCAGTCCAGGAGGTGGGACTGTGTGTCCATTATTATATATTATATATAACTGTGGGATGTGTCAGTCCAGGAGGTGGGACTGTGTGTCCATTATTATATATTATATATAACTGTGGGATGTGTCAGTCCAGGAGGTGGGACTGTGTGTCCATTATTATATATTATATATAACTGTGGGATGTGTCAGTCCAGGAGGTGGGACTGTGTGTCCATTATTATATATTATATATAACTGTGGGATGTGTCAGTCCAGGAGGTGGGACTGTGTGTCCATTATTATATATTATATATAACTGTGGGATGTGTCAGTCCAGGAGGTGGGACTGTGTATCCATTATTATATATTATATATAACTGTGGGATGTGTTAGTACAGGAGGTGGGACTATGTGTCCATTATTATATATTATATATAACTGTGGGATGTGTCAGTCCAGGAGGTGGGACTGTGTATCCATTATTATATATTATATATAACTGTGGGATGTGTTAGTACAGGAGGTGGGACTATGTGTCCATTATTATATATTATATATAACTGTGGGATGTGTCAGTCCAGGAGGTGGGACTATGTGTCCATTATTATATATTATATATAACTGTGGGATGTGTCAGTCCAGGAGGTGGGACTGTGTGTCCATTATTATATACTATATATAATTGTGGGATGTGTCAGTCCAGGAGGTGGGACTGTGTGTCCATTATTATATATTATATATAACTGTGGGATGTGTCAGTCCAGGAGGTGGGACTGTGTGTCCATTATTATATATTATATATAACTGTGGGATGTGTCAGTCCAGGAGGTGGGACTATGTGTCCATTATTATATATTAGATATAACTGTGGGATGTGTCAGTACAGGAGGTGGGACTGTGTATCCATTATTATATATTATATATAACTGTGGGATGTGTCAGTCCAGGAGGTGGGACTGTGTGTCCATTATTATATATTATATATAACTGTGGGATGTGTCAGTCCAGGAGGTGGGACTATGTGTCCATTATTATATATTAGATATAACTGTGGGATGTGTCAGTACAGGAGGTGGGACTGTGTGTCCATTATTATATACTATATATAACTGTGGGATGTGTCAGTCCAGGAGGTGGGACTGTGTGTCCATTATTATATATTATATATAACTGTGGGCTGTGTCAGTCCAGGAGGTGGGACTGTGTGTCCATTATTATATATTATATATAACTGTGGGATGTGTCAGTCCAGGAGGTGGGACTGTGTGTCCATTATTATATATTATATATAACTGTGGGATGTGTCAGTCCAGGAGGTGGGACTGTGTGTCCATTATTATATATTATATATAACTGTGGGATGTGTCAGTCCAGGAGGTGGGACTGTGTGTCCATTATTATATATTATATATAACTGTGGGCTGTGTCAGTCCAGGAGGTGGGACTGTGTGTCCATTATTATATATTATATATAACTGTGGGCTGTGTCAGTCCAGGAGGTGGGACTGTGTGTCCATTATTATATATTATTTTTTACTGTGGGATGTGTCAGTCCAGGAGGTGGGACTGTGTGTCCATTATTATATATTATATATAACTGTGGGATGTGTCAGTCCAGGAGGTGGGACTGTGTGTCCATTATTATATATTATATATAACTGTGGGCTGTGTCAGTCCAGGAGGTGGGACTGTGTGTCCATTATTATATATTATATATAACTGTGGGCTGTGTCAGTCCAGGAGGTGGGACTGTGTGTCCATTATTATATATTATTTTTTACTGTGGGATGTGTCAGTCCAGGAGGTGGGACTGTGTGTCCATTATTATATATTATATATAACTGTGGGATGTGTCAGTCCAGGAGGTGGGACTGTGTGTCCATTATTATATATTATATATAACTGTGGGCTGTGTCAGTCCAGGAGGTGGGACTGTGTGTCCATTATTATATATTATATATAACTGTGGGATGTGTCAGTCCAGGAGGTGGGACTGTGTGTCCATTATTATATATTATATATAACTGTGGGCTGTGTCAGTCCAGGAGGTGGGACTGTGTGTCCATTATTATATATTATATATAACTGTGGGCTGTGTCAGTCCAGGAGGTGGGACTGTGTGTCCATTATTATATATTATTTTTTACTGTGGGATGTGTCAGTCCAGGAGGTGGGACTGTGTGTCCATTATTATATATTATATATAACTGTGGGATGTGTCAGTCCAGGAGGTGGGACTATGTGTCCATTATTATATATTATATATAACTGTGGGCTGTGTCAGTCCAGGAGGTGGGACTGTGTGTCCATTATTATATATTATATATAACTGTGGGATGTGTCAGTCCAGGAGGTGGGACTGTGTGTCCATTATTATATATTATATATAACTGTGGGCTGTGTCAGTCCAGGAGGTGGGACTGTGTGTCCATTATTATATATTATATATAACTGTGGGCTGTGTCAGTCCAGGAGGTGGGACTGTGTGTCCATTATTATATATTATTTTTTACTGTGGGATGTGTCAGTCCAGGAGGTGGGACTGTGTGTCCATTATTATATATTATATATAACTGTGGGATGTGTCAGTCCAGGAGGTGGGACTGTGTGTCCATTATTATATATTATATATAACTGTGGGCTGTGTCAGTCCAGGAGGTGGGACTGTGTGTCCATTATTATATATTATTTTTTACTGTGGGATGTGTCAGTCCAGGAGGTGGGACTGTGTGTCCATTATTATATATTATATATAACTGTGGGATGTGTCAGTCCAGGAGGTGGGACTGTGTCTCCATTATTATATATTATATATAACTGTGGGATGTGTCAGTCCAGGAGGTGGGACTGTGTGTCCATTATTATATATTACATATAACTGTGGGATGTGTCAGTCCAGGAGGTGGGACTGTGTCTCCATTATTATATATTATATATAACTGTGGGCTGTGTCAGTCCAGGAGGTGGGACTGTGTGTCCATTATTATATATTATATATAACTGTGGGATGTGTCAGTCCAGGAGGTGGGACTGTGTGTCCATTATTATATATTATATATAACTGTGGGATGTGTCAGTCCAGGAGGTGGGACTGTGTGTCCATTATTATATATTATATATAACTGTGGGCTGTGTCAGTCCAGGAGGTGGGACTGTGTGTCCATTATTATATATTATATATAACTGTGGGATTTGTCAGTCCAGGAGGTGGGACTGTGTGTCCATTATTATATATTATATATAACTGTGGGATGTGTCAGTACAGGAGGTGGGACTGTGTGTCCATTATTATATACTATATATAACTGTGGGATGTGTCAGTCCAGGAGGTGGGACTGTGTATCCATTATTATATATTATATATAACTGTGGGATGTGTCAGTACAGGAGGTGGGACTGTGTGTCCATTATTATATATTATATATAACTGTGGGATGTGTCAGTGCAGGAGGTGGGACTGTGTGTCCATTATTATATATTATATATAACTGTGGGATGTGTCAGTACAGGAGGTGGGACTGTGTGTCCATTATTATATACTATATATAACTGTGGGATGTGTCAGTCCAGGAGGTGGGACTGTGTATCCATTATTATATATTATATATAACTGTGGGATGTGTCAGTACAGGAGGTGGGACTGTGTGTCCATTATTATATACTATATATAACTGTGGGATGTGTCAGTCCAGGAGGTGGGACTGTGTATCCATTATTATATATTATATATAACTGTGGGATGTGTCAGTACAGGAGGTGGGACTGTGTGTCCATTATTATATACTATATATAACTGTGGGATGTGTCAGTCCAGGAGGTGGGACTGTGTATCCATTATTATATATTATATATAACTGTGGGATGTGTCAGTACAGGAGGTGGGACTGTGTGTCCATTATTATATATTATATATAACTGTGGGATGTGTCAGTACAGGAGGTGGGACTGTGTGTCCATTATTATATATTATATATAACTGTGGGATGTGTCAGTCCAGGAGGTGGGACTGTGTATCCATTATTATATATTATATATAACTGTGGGATGTGTCAGTACAGGAGGTGGGACTGTGTGTCCATTATTATATACTATATATAACTGTGGGATGTGTCAGTCCAGGAGGTGGGACTGTGTATCCATTATTATATATTATATATAACTGTGGGATGTGTCAGTACAGGAGGTGGGACTGTGTGTCCATTATTATATACTATATATAACTGTGGGATGTGTCAGTCCAGGAGGTGGGACTGTGTATCCATTATTATATATTATATATAACTGTGGGATGTGTCAGTACAGGAGGTGGGACTGTGTGTCCATTATTATATACTATATATAACTGTGGGATGTGTCAGTCCAGGAGGTGGGACTGTGTATCCATTATTATATATTATATATAACTGTGGGATGTGTCAGTACAGGAGGTGGGACTGTGTGTCCATTATTATATACTATATATAACTGTGGGATGTGTCAGTCCAGGAGGTGGGACTGTGTATCCATTATTATATATTATATATAACTGTGGGATGTGTCAGTACAGGAGGTGGGACTGTGTGTCCATTATTATATACTATATATAACTGTGGGATGTGTCAGTCCAGGAGGTGGGACTGTGTGTCCATTATTATATATTATATATAACTGTGGGATGTGTCAGTCCAGGAGGTGGGACTGTGTGTCCATTATTATATATTATATATAACTGTGGGATGTGTCAGTCCAGGAGGTGGGACTATGTGTCCATTATTATATATTATATATAACTGTGGGATGTGTCAGTCCAGGAGGTGGGACTGTGTGTCCATTATTATATATTATATATAACTGTGGGATGTGTCAGTCCAGGAGGTGGGACTGTGTGTCCATTATTATATATTATATATAACTGTGGGATGTGTCAGTCCAGGAGGTGGGACTGTGTGTCCATTATTATATATTATATATAACTGTGGGCTGTGTCAGTCCAGGAGGTGGGACTGTGTGTCCATTATTATATATTATATATAACTGTGGGATGTGTCAGTCCAGGAGGTGGGACTGTGTGTCCATTATTATATATTACATATAACTGTGGGATGTGTCAGTCCAGGAGGTGGGACTGTGTGTCCATTATTATATATTATATATAACTGTGGGATGTGTCAGTCCAGGAGGTGGGACTGTGTGTCCATTATTATATATTATATATAACTGTGGGATGTGTCAGTCCAGGAGGTGGGACTGTGTGTCCATTATTATATATTATATATAACTGTGGGATGTGTCAGTCCAGGAGGTGGGACTGTGTGTCCATTATTATATATTATATATAACTGTGGGATTTGTCAGTCCAGGAGGTGGGACTGTGTGTCCATTATTATATATTACATATAACTGTGGGATGTGTCAGTCCAGGAGGTGAGACTGCGTGTCCATTATTATATATTATATATAACTGTGGGATTTGTCAGTCCAGGAGGTGGGACTGTGTGTCCATTATTATATATTATATATAACTGTGGGATTTGTCAGTCCAGGAGGTGGGACTGTGTGTCCATTATTATATATTATATATAACTGTGGGATGTGTCAGTACAGGAGGTGGGACTATGTGTCCATTATTATATATTATATATAACTGTGGGACGTGTCAGTCCAGGAGGTGGGACTGTGTGTCCTTTATTATATATTATATATAAAATGTGGGATGTGTCAGTACAGGAGGTGGGACTGTGTGTCCATTATTATATATTACATATAACTGTGGGATGTGTCAGTCCAGGAGGTGGGACTGTGTGTCCTTTATTATATATTATATATACATGTGGGACGTGTCAGTACAGGAGGTGGGACTGTGTGCCCATTATTATATATTATTTTTTACTGTGGGATGTGTCAGTCCAGGAGGTGGGACTGTGTGTCCATTATTATATATTATATATAACTGTGGGATGTGTCAGTACAGGAGGTGGGACTGTGTGTCCATTATTATATTATATAACTGTGGGACGTGTCAGGACAGGAGGTGGGACTGTGTGTCCATTATTATATCTTATATATAACTGTGGGACGTGTCAGTACAGGAGGTGGGACTTTGTGTCCATTATTATATATTATATGTAATTGTGGGACGTGTCAGTACAGGAGGTGGTACTGTGTGTCCATTATTATATTATATAACTGTGGGATGTGTCAGTCCAGGAGGTGGGACTGTGTGTCCATTATTATATATTGTATATAACTGTGGGAAGTGTCAGTACAGGAGGTGGGACCGTGTGTCCATTATTATATATTATATATAACTGTGGGATGTGTCAGTCCAGGAGGTGGGACTGTGTGTCCATTATTTTATATTGTATATAACTGTGGGACGTGTCAGTCCAGGAGGTGGGACTGTGTGTCCTTTATTATATATTATATATAAAATGTGGGATGTGTCAGTACAGGAGGTGGGACCGTGTGTCCATTATTATATATTACATATAACTGTGGGATGTGTCAGTCCAGGAGGTGGGACTGTGTGTCCTTTATTATATATTATATATACATGTGGGACGTGTCAGTACAGGAGGTGGGACGGTGTGCCCATTATTATATATTACATATAACTGTGGGATGTGTCAGTCCAGGAGGTGGGACTGTGTGTCCATTATTATATATTATATATAACTGTGGGATGTGTCAGTACAGGAGGTGGGACCGTGTGTCCATTATTATATATTATATATAAATGTGGGATGTGTCAGTGCAGGAGGTGGGACCGTGTGTCCATTATTATATATTACATATAACTGTAGGATGTGTCAGTACAGGAGGTGAGACTGCGTGTCCATTATTATATATTATATATACCTGTGGGATTTGTCAGTGCAGGAGGTGGGACCGTGTGTCCATTATTATATATTACATATAACTGTGGGATGTGTCAGTACAGGAGGTGAGACTGCGTGTCCATTATTATATATTATATATACCTGTGGGATTTGTCAGTGCAGGAGGTGGGACCGTGTGTCCATTATTATATATTACATATAACTGTGGGATGTGTCAGTACAGGAGGTGAGACTGCGTGTCCATTATTATATATTATATATAACTGTGGGATGTGTCAGTCCAGGAGGTGGGACTGTGTGTCCATTATTATATATTATATATAACTGTGGGATGTGTCAGTCCAGGAGGTGGGACTGTGTGTCCATTATTATATATTATATATAGCTGTGGGATGTGTCAGTACAGGAGGTGGGACCGTGTGTCCATTATTATATATTACATATAACTGTGGGATGTGTCAGTACAGGAGGTGGGACTGTGTGTCCATTATTATATATTGTATATAACTGTGGGACGTGTCAGTCCAGGAGGTGGAACTGTGTGTCCATTATTATATATTGTATATAACTGTGGGATGTGTCAGTACAGGAGGTGGGACCGTGAGTCCATTATTTTTTATTATATATATCTGTGGGATGTGTCAGTACAGGAGGTGGGACTGTGTGTCCATTATTATATATTATATATAACTGTGGGATGTGTCAGTACAGGAGGTGGGTCAGTGTGTCCATTATTATATATTATATATAACTGTGGGATGTGTCAGTACAGGAGGTGGGACTGTGAGTCCATTATTTTTTATTATATATATCTGTGGGATGTGTCAGTACAGGCGGTGGGACTGTGTGTCCATTATTATATATTATATATAACTATGGGATGTGGCAGTGCAGGAGGTGGGACTGTGTGTCCATTATTATATATTATATATAACTGTGGGATGTGTCAGTGCAGGAGGTGGGACTGTGTGTCCATTATTATTTATTATATATAACTGTGGGATGTGTCAGTACAGGAGGTGGGACTGAGTGTCCATTATTATATATTATATATAACTGTGGGATGTGTCAGTCCAGGAGGTGAGACGGTGTGTCCATTATTATATATTATATATAACTGTGGGATGTGTCAGTCCAGGAGGTGGGACTGTGTGTCCATTATTATATATTATATATAACTGTGGGATGTGTCAGTACAGGAGGTGGGACCGTGTGTCCATTATTATATATTACATATAACTGTGGGATGTGTCAGTCCAGGAGGTGGGACTGTGTGTCCATTATTATATATTGTATATAACTGTGGGACGTGTCAGTACAGGAGGTGGGACTGTGTGTCCATTATTATATATTGTATGTAACTGTGGGAAGTGTCAGTACAGGAGGTGGGACTGTGTGTCCATTATCATAAATTATATATAACTGTGGGATGTGTCAGTACAGGAGGTGGGACTGCGTGTCCATTATCATATATTATATATAACTGTGGGATGTGTCAGTACAGGAGGTGGGACTGTGAGTCCATTATTTTTTATTATATATATCTGTGGGATGTGTCAGTACAGGCGGTGGGACTGTGTGTCCATTATTATATATTATATATAACTGTGGGATGTGTCAGTACAGGAGGTGGGACTGTGAGTCCATTATTTTTTATTATATATATCTGTGGGATGTGTCAGTACAGGCGGTGGGACTGTGTGTCCATTATTATATATTATATATAACTGTGGGACGTGTCAGTACAGGAGATGGGACTGTGTGTCCATTATTATATATTATATATAACTGTGGGACGTGTCAGTACAGGAGATGGGACTGTGTGTCCATTATTATATATTATATATAACTGTGGGAGGTGTCAGTACAGGAGGTGGGACTGTGTGTCCATTATTATATTATATAACTGTGGGACGTGTCAGGACAGGAGGTGGGACTGTGTGTCCATTATTATATCTTATATATAACTGTGGGACGTGTCAGTACAGGAGGTGGGACTTTGTGTCCATTATTATATATTATATGTAATTGTGGGACGTGTCAGTACAGGAGGTGGGACTGTGTGTCCATTATTATATTATATAACTGTGGGATGTGTCAGTCCAGGAGGTGGGACTGTGTGTCCATTATTATATATTGTATATAACTGTGGGAAGTGTCAGTACAGGAGGTGGGACTGTGTGTCCATTATTATATATTATATATAACTGTGGGAGGTGTCAGTACAGGAGGTGGGACTGTGTGTCCATTATTATATATTGTATATAACTGTGGGACGTGTCAGTACAGGAGGTGGGACTGTGTGTCCATTATTATATATTGTATGTAACTGTGGGAAGTGTCAGTACAGGAGGTGGGACTGTGTGTCCATTATCATAAATTATATATAACTGTGGGATGTGTCAGTACAGGAGGTGGGACTGTGAGTCCATTATTTTTTATTATATATATCTGTGGGATGTGTCAGTACAGGCGGTGGGACTGTGTGTCCATTATTATATATTATATATAACTGTGGGATGTGTCAGTACAGGAGGTGGGACTGTGAGACCATTATTTTTTATTATATATATCTGTGGGATGTGTCAGTACAGGCGGTGGGACTGTGTGTCCATTATTATATATTATATATAAGTGTGGGATGTGTCAGTACAGGAGGTGGGACTGTGTGTCCATTATTATATATTATATATAAGTGTGGGATGTGTCAGTACAGGAGGTGGGACTATGTGTCCATTATTATATATTATATATAACTGTGGGACGTGTCAGTACAGGAGATGGGACTGTGTGTCCATTATTATATATTATATATAACTGTGGGACGTGTCAGTACAGGAGATGGGACTGTGTGTCCATTATTATATATTATATATAACTGTGGGAGGTGTCAGTACAGGAAGTGGGACTGTGTGTCCATTATTATATTATATAACTGTGGGACGTGTCAGGACAGGAGGTGGGACTGTGTGTCCATTATTATATATTATATATAACTGTGGGACGTGTCAGTACAGGAGGTGGGACTGTGTGTCCATTATTATATCTTATATATAACTGTGGGACGTGTCAGTACAGGAGGTGGGACTTTGTGTCCATTATTATATATTATATGTAATTGTGGGACGTGTCAGTACAGGAGGTGGTACTGTGTGTCCATTATTATATTATATAACTGTGGGATGTGTCAGTAAAGGAGGTGGGACTGTGTGTCCATTATTATATATTATATATAACTGTGGGATGTGTCCGTACAGGAGCTGGGACTGTGTGTCCATTATTATATATTATATATAACAGTGGGATGTGTCAGTACAGGAGGTGGGACTGTGTGTCCATTATTATATTATATAACTGTGGGATGTATCAGTAAAGGAGGTGGGACTGTGTGTCCATTATTATATATTATATATAACTGTGGGATGTGTCAGTACAGGAGCTGGGACTGTGTGTCCATTATTATATTATATAACTGTGGGATGTGTCAGTAAAGGAGGTGGGACTGTGTGTCCATTATTATTTATTATATATAACTGTGGGATGTGTCAGTACAGGAGCTGGGACTGTGTGTCCATTATTATATATTACATATAACAGTGGGATGTGTCAGTACAGGAGGTGGGACTGTGTGTCCATTATTATATATTATATATAACAGTGGGATGTGTCAGTACAGGAGGTGGGACTGTGTGTCCATTATTATATTATATAACTGTGGGACATGTCAGTACAGGAGGTGGGACTGTGTGTCCATTATTATATATTATATATAACTGTGGGATGTGTCAGTACAGGAGCTGGGACTGTGTGTCCATTATTATATATTATATATAACAGTGGGATGTGTCAGTACAGGAGGTGGGACTGTGTGTCCATTATTATATTATATAACTGTGGGACATGTCAGTACAGGAGGTGGGACTGTGTGTCCATTATTATATATTATATATAACAGTGGGATGTGTCAGTACAGGAGGTGGGACTGTGTGTCCATTATTATATTATATAACTGTGGGACATGTCAGTACAGGAGGTGGGACTGTGTGTCCATTATTATATTATATAACTGTGGGACATGTCAGTACAGGAGGTGGGACTGTGTGTCCATTATTATATATTATATATAACTGTGGGATGTGTCAGTCCAGGAGGTGGGACTGTGTGTCCATTATTATATATTATATATAACTGTGGGATATGTCAGTCCAGGAGGTGGGACTGTGTGTCCATTATTATATATTATATATAACTGTGGGATGTGTCAGTCCAGGAGGTGGGACTGTGTGTCCATTATTATATATTGTATATAACTGTGGGACGTGTCAGTCCAGGAGGTGGAACTGTGTGTCCATTATTATATATTGTATATAACTGTGGGATGTGTCAGTACAGGAGGTGGGACTGTGAGTCCATTATTTTTTATTATATATATCTGTGGGATGTGTCAGTACATGAGGTGGGGCTGTGTGTCCATTATTATATATTATATATAACTGTGGGATGTGTCAGTACAGGAGGTGGGTCAGTGTGTCCATTATTATATATTATATATAACTGTGGGATGTGTCAGTACAGGAGGTGGGACTGTGAGTCCATTATTTTTTATTATATATATCTGTGGGATGTGTCAGTACAGGCGGTGGGACTGTGTGTCCATTATTATATATTATATATAACTGTGGGATGTGGCAGTGCAGGAGGTGGGACTGTGTGTCCATTATTATATATTATATATAACTGTGGGATGTGTCAGTGCAGGAGGTGGGACTGTGTGTCCATTATTATTTATTATATATAACTGTGGGATGTGTCAGTACAGGAGGTGGGACTGAGTGTCCATTATTATATATTATATATAACTGTGGGATGTGTCAGTCCAGGAGGTGAGACGGTGTGTCCATTATTATATATTATATATAACTGTGGGATGTGTCAGTCCTGGAGGTGGGACTGTGTGTCCATTATTATATATTATATATAACTGTGGGATGTGTCAGTACAGGAGGTGGGACCGTGTGTCCATTATTATATATTACATATAACTGTGGGATGTGTCAGTCCAGGAGGTGGGACTGTGTGTCCATTATTATATTTTGTATATAACTGTGGGACGTGTCAGTACAGGAGGTGGGACTGTGTGTCCATTATTATATATTATATATAACTGTGGGACGTGTCAGTACAGGAGGTGGGACTGTGTGTCCATTATTATATATTATATATAACTGTGGGATGTGTCAGTCCAGGAGGTGGGACTGTGTGTCCATTATTATATATTGTATATAACTGTGGGACGTGTCAGTCCAGGAGGTGGAACTGTGTGTCCATTATTATATATTGTATATAACTGTGGGATGTGTCAGTACAGGAGGTGGGACTGTGAGTCCATTATTTTTTATTATATATATCTGTGGGATGTGTCAGTACATGAGGTGGGGCTGTGTGTCCATTATTATATATTATATATAACTGTGGGATGTGTCAGTACAGGAGGTGGGTCAGTGTGTCCATTATTATATATTATATATAACTGTGGGATGTGTCAGTACAGGAGGTGGGACTGTGAGTCCATTATTTTTTATTATATATATCTGTGGGATGTGTCAGTACAGGCGGTGGGACTGTGTGTCCATTATTATATATTATATATAACTGTGGGATGTGGCAGTGCAGGAGGTGGGACTGTGTGTCCATTATTATATATTATATATAACTGTGGGATGTGTCAGTGCAGGAGGTGGGACTGTGTGTCCATTATTATTTATTATATATAACTGTGGGATGTGTCAGTACAGGAGGTGGGACTGAGTGTCCATTATTATATATTATATATAACTGTGGGATGTGTCAGTCCAGGAGCTGAGACGGTGTGTCCATTATTATATATTATATATAACTGTGGGATGTGTCAGTCCAGGAGGTGGGACTGTGTGTCCATTATTATATATTATATATAACTGTGGGATGTGTCAGTACAGGAGGTGGGACCGTGTGTCCATTATTATATATTACATATAACTGTGGGATGTGTCAGTCCAGGAGGTGGGACTGTGTGTCCATTATTATATATTGTATATAACTGTGGGACGTGTCAGTACAGGAGGTGGGACTGTGTGTCCATTATTATATATTATATATAACTGTGGGACGTGTCAGTACAGGAGGTGGGACTGTGTGTCCATTATTATATATTGTATATAACTGTGGGACGTGTCAGTACAGGAGGTGGGACTGTGTGTCCATTATTATATATTGTATGTAACTGTGGGAAGTGTCAGTACAGGAGGTGGGACTGTGTGTCCATTATCATAAATTATATATAACTGTGGGATGTGTCAGTACAGGAGGTGGGACTGCGTGTCCATTATCATATATTATATATAACTGTGGGATGTGTCAGTACAGGAGGTGGGACTGTGAGTCCATTATTTTTTATTATATATATCTGTGGGATGTGTCAGTACAGGCGGTGGGACTGTGTGTCCATTATTATATATTATATATAACTGTGGGATGTGTCAGTACAGGAGGTGGGACTGTGAGTCCATTATTTTTTATTATATATATCTGTGGGATGTGTCAGTACAGGCGGTGGGACTGTGTGTCCATTATTATATATTATATATAAGTGTGGGATGTGTCAGTACAGGAGGTGGGACTGTGTGTCCATTATTATATATTATATATAAGTGTGGGATGTGTCAGTACAGGAGGTGGGACTATGTGTCCATTATTATATATTATATATAACTGTGGGACGTGTCAGTACAGGAGATGGGACTGTGTGTCCATTATTATATATTATATATAACTGTGGGACGTGTCAGTACAGGAGATGGGACTGTGTGTCCATTATTATATATTATATATAACTGTGGGAGGTGTCAGTACAGGAGGTGGGACTGTGTGTCCATTATTATATTATATAACTGTGGGACGTGTCAGGACAGGAGGTGGGACTGTGTGTCCATTATTATATATTATATATAACTGTGGGACGTGTCAGTACAGGAGGTGGGACTGTGTGTCCATTATTATATCTTATATATAACTGTGGGACGTGTCAGTACAGGAGGTGGGACTTTGTGTCCATTATTATATATTATATGTAATTGTGGGACGTGTCAGTACAGGAGGTGGTACTGTGTGTCCATTATTATATTATATAACTGTGGGATGTGTCAGTCCAGGAGGTGGGACTGTGTGTCCATTATTATATATTGTATATAACTGTGGGAAGTGTCAGTACAGGAGGTGGGACTGTGTGTCCATTATTATATATTATATATAACTGTGGGACGTGTCAGTACAGGAGGTGGGACTGTGTGTCCATTATTATATATTGTATATAACTGTGGGACGTGTCAGTACAGGAGGTGGGACTGTGTGTCCATTATTATATATTGTATGTAACTGTGGGAAGTGTCAGTACAGGAGGTGGGACTGTGTGTCCATTATCATAAATTATATATAACTGTGGGATGTGTCAGTACAGGAGGTGGGACTGCGTGTCCATTATCAGATATTATATATAACTGTGGGATGTGTCAGTACAGGAGGTGGGACTGTGAGTCCATTATTTTTTATTATATATATCTGTGGGATGTGTCAGTACAGGCGGTGGGACTGTGTGTCCATTATTATATATTATATATAACTGTGGGATGTGTCAGTACAGGAGGTGGGACTGTGAGACCATTATTTTTTATTATATATATCTGTGGGATGTGTCAGTACAGGCGGTGGGACTGTGTGTCCATTATTATATATTATATATAAGTGTGGGATGTGTCAGTACAGGAGGTGGGACTGTGTGTCCATTATTATATATTATATATAAGTGTGGGATGTGTCAGTACAGGAGGTGGGACTATGTGTCCATTATTATATATTATATATAACTGTGGGAGGTGTCAGTACAGGAGGTGGGACTGTGTGTCCATTATTATATTATATAACTGTGGGACGTGTCAGGACAGGAGGTGGGACTGTGTGTCCATTATTATATATTATATATAACTGTGGGACGTGTCAGTACAGGAGGTGGGACTGTGTGTCCATTATTATATCTTATATATAACTGTGGGACGTGTCAGTACAGGAGGTGGGACTTTGTGTCCATTATTATATATTATATGTAATTGTGGGACGTGTCAGTACAGGAGGTGGTACTGTGTGTCCATTATTATATTATATAACTGTGGGATGTGTCAGTAAAGGAGGTGGGACTGTGTGTCCATTATTATATATTATATATAACTGTGGGATGTGTCAGTACAGGAGCTGGGACTGTGTGTCCATTATTATATATTATATATAACAGTGGGATGTGTCAGTACAGGAGGTGGGACTGTGTGTCCATTATTATATTATATAACTGTGGGACATGTCAGTACAGGAGGTGGGACTGTGTGTCCATTATTATATATTATATATAACAGTGGGATGTGTCAGTACAGGAGGTGGGACTGTGTGTCCATTATTATATTATATAACTGTGGGACATGTCAGTACAGGAGGTGGGACTGTGTGTCCATTATTATATATTATATATAACTGTGGGATGTGTCAGTACAGGAGCTGGGACTGTGTGTCCATTATTATATATTATATATAACAGTGGGATGTGTCAGTACAGGAGGTGGGACTGTGTGTCCATTATTATATTATATAACTGTGGGACATGTCAGTACAGGAGGTGGGACTGTGTGTCCATTATTATATATTATATATAACAGTGGGATGTGTCAGTACAGGAGGTGGGACTGTGTGTCCATTATTATATTATATAACTGTGGGACATGTCAGTACAGGAGGTGGGACTGTGTGTCCATTATTATATTATATAACTGTGGGACATGTCAGTACAGGAGGTGGGACTGTGTGTCCATTATTATATATTATATATAACTGTGGGATGTGTCAGTCCAGGAGGTGGGACTGTGTGTCCATTATTATATATTATATATAACTGTGGGATGTGTCAGTCCAGGAGGTGGGACTGTGTGTCCATTATTATATATTATATATAGCTGTGGGATGTGTCAGTACAGGAGGTGGGACCGTGTGTCCATTATTATATATTACATATAACTGTGGGATGTGTCAGTCCAGGAGGTGGGACTGTGTGTCCATTATTATATATTGTATATAACTGTGGGACGTGTCAGTCCAGGAGGTGGAACTGTGTGTCCATTATTATATATTGTATATAACTGTGGGATGTGTCAGTACAGGAGGTGGGACTGTGAGTCCATTATTTTTTATTATATATATCTGTGGGATGTGTCAGTACATGAGGTGGGGCTGTGTGTCCATTATTATATATTATATATAACTGTGGGATGTGTCAGTACAGGAGGTGGGTCAGTGTGTCCATTATTATATATTATATATAACTGTGGGATGTGTCAGTACAGGAGGTGGGACTTTGAGTCCATTATTTTTTATTATATATATCTGTGGGATGTGTCAGTACAGGTGGTGGGACTGTGTGTCCATTATTATATATTATATATAACTGTGGGATGTGGCAGTGCAGGAGGTGGGACTGTGTGTCCATTATTATATATTATATATAACTGTGGGATGTGTCAGTGCAGGAGGTGGGACTGTGTGTCCATTATTATTTATTATATATAACTGTGGGATGTGTCAGTACAGGAGGTGGGACTGAGTGTCCATTATTATATATTATATATAACTGTGGGATGTGTCAGTCCAGGAGGTGAGACGGTGTGTCCATTATTATATATTATATATAACTGTGGGATGTGTCAGTCCAGGAGGTGGGACTGTGTGTCCATTATTATATATTATATATAACTGTGGGATGTGTCAGTACAGGAGGTGGGACCGTGTGTCCATTATTATATATTACATATAACTGTGGGATGTGTCAGTCCAGGAGGTGGGACTGTGTGTCCATTATTATATATTGTATATAACTGTGGGACGTGTCAGTACAGGAGGTGGGACTGTGTGTCCATTATTATATATTATATATAACTGTGGGACGTCTCAGTACAGGAGGTGGGACTGTGTGTCCATTATTATATATTGTATATAACTGTGGGACGTGTCAGTACAGGAGGTGGGACTGTGTGTCCATTATTATATATTGTATGTAACTGTGGGAAGTGTCAGTACAGGAGGTGGGACTGTGTGTCCATTATCATAAATTATATATAACTGTGGGATGTGTCAGTACAGGAGGTGGGACTGCGTGTCCATTATCATATATTATATATAACTGTGGGATGTGTCAGTACAGGAGGTGGGACTGTGAGTCCATTATTTTTTATTATATATATCTGTGGGATGTGTCAGTACAGGCGGTGGGACTGTGTGTCCATTATTATATATAACTGTGGGATGTGTCAGTACAGGCGGTGGGACTGTGTGTCCATTATTATATATTATATATAAGTGTGGGATGTGTCAGTACAGGAGGTGGGACTGTGTGTCCATTATTATATATTATATATAAGTGTGGGATGTGTCAGTACAGGAGGTGGGACTATGTGTCCATTATTATATATTATATATAACTGTGGGACGTGTCAGTACAGGAGATGGGACTGTGTGTCCATTATTATATATTATATATAACTGTGGGACGTGTCAGTACAGGAGATGGGACTGTGTGTCCATTATTATATATTATATATAACTGTGGGAGCTGTCAGTACAGGAGGTGGGACTGTGTGTCCATTATTATATTATATAACTGTGGGACGTGTCAGGACAGGAGGTGGGACTGTGTGTCCATTATTATATATTATATATAACTGTGGGACGTGTCAGTACAGGAGGTGGGACTGTGTGTCCATTATTATATCTTATATATAACTGTGGGACGTGTCAGTACAGGAGGTGGGACTGTGTGTCCATTATTATATATTATATGTAATTGTGGGACGTGTCAGTACAGGAGGTGGTACTGTGTGTCCATTATTATATTATATAACTGTGGGATGTGTCAGTACAGGAGGTGGGACTGTGTGTCCATTATTATATATTATATATAACTGTGGGATGTGTCAGTACAGGAGCTGGGACTGTGTGTCCATTATTATATATTATATATAACAGTGGGATGTGTCAGTACAGGAGGTGGGACTGTGTGTCCATTATTATATTATATAACTGTGGGACATGTCAGTACAGGAGGTGGGACTGTGTGTCCATTATTATATTATATAACTGTGGGACATGTCAGTACAGGAGGTGGGACTGTGTGTCCATTATTATATATTATATATAACTGTGGGATGTGTCAGTACAGGAGGTGGGACTGTGTGTCCATTATTATATTATATAACTGTGGGAAATGTCAGTACAGGAAGTGGGACTGTGTGTCCATTATTATATTATATAACTGTGGGACATGTCAGTACAGGAGGTGGGACTGTGTGTCCATTATTATATTATATAACTGTGGGACATGTCAGTACAGGAGGTGGGACTGTGTGTCCATTATTATATATTATATATAACTGTGGGATGTGTCAGTACAGGAGGTGGGACTGTGTGTCCATTATTATATATTATATATAACTGTGGACGTGTCAGTACAGGAGGTGGGACTGTGTGTCCATTATTATATATTATATATAACTGTGGGACTTGTCAGGACAGGAGGTGGGACTGTGTGTCCATTATTATATATTATATATAACTGTGGACGTGTCAGTACAGGAGGTGGGACTGTGTGTCCATTATTATATATTATATATAACTGTGGGATGTGTCAGTACCGGAGGTGGGACTGTGTGTTCATTATTATATCTTATATAGAACTGTGGGACGTGTCAGTGCAGGAGGTGGGACTGTGTGTCCATTATTATATTATATAACTGTGGGACGTGTCAGTACAGGAGGTGGGACTGTGTGTCCATTATTATATATTATATATAACTGTGGGATGTGTCAGTACAGGAGGTGGGACTGTGTGTCCATTATTATATATTATATATAACTGTGGGACGTGTCAGTACAGGAGGTGGGACTGTGTGTCCATTATTATATATTATATATAACTGTGGGACGTGTCAGTACAGGAGGTGGGACTGTGTGTCCATTATTATATTATATAACTGTGGGACGTGTCAGTACAGGAGGTGGGACTGTGTGTCCATTATTATATATTATATATAACTGTGGGACATGTCAGTACAGGAGGTGGGACTGTGTGTCCATTATTATATATTATATATAACTTTGGGACGTGTCAGTACAGGAGGTGGGACTGTGTGTCCATTATTATATTATATAACTGTGGACGTGTCAGTACAGGAGGTGGGACTGTGTGTCCATTATTATATATTATATATAACTGTGGGACATGTCAGTACAGGAGGTGGGACTGTGTGTCCATTATTATATATTATATATAACTTTGGGACGTGTCAGTACAGGAGGTGGGACTGTGTGTCCATTATTATATATTATATATAACTGTGGGACATTTCAGTACAGGAGGTGGGACTGTGTGTCCATTATTATATATTATATATAACTGTGGGATGTGTCAGTACAGGAGGTGGGACCGTGTGTCCATTATTATATATTATATATAAATGTGGGATGTGTCAGTACAGGAGGTGGGACTGTGTGTCCATTATTATATATTATATATAACTGTGGGATGTGTCAGTGCAGGAGGTGGGACCGTGTGTCCATTATTATATATTACATATAACTGTGGGATGTGTCAGTACAGGAGGTGAGACTGCGTGTCCATTATTATATATTATATATACCTGTGGGATGTGTCAGTGCAGGAGGTGGGACCGTGTGTCCATTATTATATATTACATATAACTGTGGGATGTGTCAGTACAGGAGGTGGGACTGTGTGTCCATTATTATATATTACATATAACTGTGGGATGTGTCAGTACAGGAGGTGAGACTGCGTGTCCATTATTATATATTATATATACCTGTGGGATGTGTCAGTGCAGGAGGTGGGACCGTGTGTCCATTATTATATATTACATATAACTGTGGGATGTGTCAGTGCAGGAGGTGAGACTGCGTGTCCATTATTATATATTATATATAACTGTGGGATTTGTCAGTCCAGGAGGTGGGACTGTGTGTCCATTATTATATATTTTATATAACTGTGGGATGTGTCAGTCCAGGAGGTGGGACTGTGTGTCCATTATTATATATTATATATAACTGTGGGATGTGTCAGTGCAGGAGGTGGGACTGTGTGTCCATTATTATATATTATATATAGCTGTGGGATGTGTCAGTACAGGAGGTGGGACCGTGTGTCCATTATTATATATTACATATAACTGTGGGATGTGTCAGTGCAGGAGGTGGGACTGTGTGTCCATTATTATATATTATATATAGCTGTGGGATGTGTCAGTACAGGAGGTGGGACTGTGAGTCCATTATTATATATTACATATAACTGTGGGATGTGTCAGTACAGGAGGTGGGACTGTGTGTCCATTATTATATATTGTATATAACTGTGGGACGTGTCAGTCCAGGAGGTGGAACTGTGTGTCCATTATTATATATTGTATATAACTGTGGGATGTGTCAGTACAGGAGGTGGGACTGTGAGTCCATTATTTTTTATTATATATATCTGTGGGATGTGTCAGTACAGGAGGTGGGACTGTGTGTCCATTATTATATATTATATATAACTGTGGGATGTGTCAGTACAGGAGGTGGGTCAGTGTGTCCATTATTATATATTATATATAACTGTGGGATGTGTCAGTCCAGGAGGTGGGACAGTGTGTCCATTATTATATATTATATATAGCTGTGGGATGTGTCAGTACAGGAGGTGGGACTGTGAGTCCATTATTTTTTATTATATATATCTGTGGGATGTGTCAGTACAGGCGGTGGGACTGTGTGTCCATTATTATATATTATATATAACTGTGGGATGTGTCAGTGCAGGAGGTGGGACTGTGTGTCCATTATTATATATTATATATAAATGTGGGATGTGTCAGTACAGGAGGTGGGACTGTGTGTCCATTATTATATATTATATATAACTGTGGGATGTGTCAGTACAGGAGGTGGGACTGTGTGTCCATTATTATATATTATATATAACTGTGGGATGTGTCAGTGCAGGAGGTGGGACTGTGTGTCCATTATTATATATTATATATAACTGTGGGATGTGTCAGTACAGGAGGTGGGACTGAGTGTCCATTATTATATATTATATATAACTGTGGGATGTGTCAGTACAGGAGGTGGGACTGTGTGTCCATTATTATTTATTATATATAACTGTGGGATGTGTCAGTACAGGAGGTGGGACTGTGTGTCCATTATTATTTATTATATATAACTGTGGGATGTGTCAGTCCAGGAGGTGGGACTGTGTGTCCATTATTATATATTATATATAACTGTGGGATGTGTCAGGACAGGAGGTGGGACTGTGTGTCCATTATTATTTATTATATATAACTGTGGGATGTGTCAGTACAGGAGGTGGGACTGTGTGTCCATTATTATTTATTATATATAACTGTGGGATGTGTCATTCCAGGAGGTGGGACTGTGTGTCCATCATTATATATTATATATAAATGTGGGATGTGTCAGTACAGGAGGTGGGACTGTGTGTACATTATTATATATTATATATAACTGTGGGATGTGTCAGTACAGGAGGTGGGACTGTGTGTCCATTATTATATATTATATATAACTGTGGGATGTGTCAGTGCAGGAGGTGGGACTGTGTGTCCATTATTATTTATTATATATAACTGTGGGATGTGTCAGTACAGGAGGTGGGACTGAGTGTCCATTATTATATATTATATATAACTGTGGGATGTGTCAGTACAGGAGGTGGGACTGTGTGTCCATTATTATTTATTATATATAACTGTGGGATGTGTCAGTACAGGAGGTGGGACTGTGTGTCCATTATTATTTATTATATATAACTGTGGGATGTGTCAGTCCAGGAGGTGGGACTGTGTGTCCATTATTATATATTATATATAACTGTGGGATGTGTCAGTACAGGAGGTGGGACTGTGTGTCCATTATTATATATTATATATAAATGTGGGATGTGTCAGTACAGGAGGTGGGACTGTGTGTCCATTATTATATATTATATATAACTGTGGGATGTGTCAGTGCAGGAGGTGGGACTGTGTGTCCATTATTATTTATTATATATAACTGTGGGATGTGTCAGTACAGGAGGTGGGACTGAGTGTCCATTATTATATATTATATATAACTGTGGGATGTGTCAGTCCAGGAGGTGAGACGGTGTGTCCATTATTATATATTATATATAACTGTGGGATGTGTCAGTCCAGGAGGTGGGACTGTGTGTCCATTATTATATATTATATATAACTGTGGGATGTGTCAGTACAGGAGGTGGGACCGTGTGTCCATTATTATATATTACATATAACTGTGGGATGTGTCAGTCCAGGAGGTGGGACTGTGTGTCCATTATTATATATTGTATATAACTGTGGGACGTGTCAGTACAGGAGGTGGGACTGTGTGTCCATTATTATATATTATATATAACTGTGGGACGTGTCAGTACAGGAGGTGGGACTGTGTGTCCATTATTATATATTGTACATAACTGTGGGACGTGTCAGTGCAGGAGGTGGGACTGTGTGTCCATTATTATATATTGTATGTAACTGTGGGAAGTGTCAGTACAGGAGGTGGGACTGTGTGTCCATTATCATAAATTATATATAACTGTGGGATGTGTCAGTACAGGAGGTGGGACTGCGTGTCCATTATCATATATTATATATAACTGTGGGATGTGTCAGTACAGGAGGTGGGACTGTGAGTCCATTATTATATATTATATATAACTTTGGGACGTGTCAGTACAGGAGGTGGGACTGTGTGTTCATTATTATATTATATAACTGTGGGACGTGTCAGTACAGGAGGTGGGACTGTGTGTCCATTATTATATATTATATATAACTTTGGGACGTGTCAGTACAGGAGGTGGGACTGTGTGTCCATTATTATATTATATAACTGTGGGACGTGTCAGTACAGGAGGTGGGACTGTGTGTCCATTATTATATATTATATATAACTGTGGGACATGTCAGTACAGGAGGTGGGACTGTGTGTCCATTATTATATATTATATATAACTTTGGGACGTGTCAGTACAGGAGGTGGGACTGTGTGTCCATTATTATATATTATATATAACTGTGGGACATTTCAGTACAGGAGGTGGGACTGTGTGTCCATTATTATATATTATATATAACTGTGGGATGTGTCAGTACAGGAGGTGGGACCGTGTGTCCATTATTATATATTATATATAACTGTGGGATGTGTCAGTACAGGAGGTGGGACTGTGTGTCCATTATTATATATTATATATAACTGTGGGATGTGTCAGTGCAGGAGGTGGGACCGTGTTTCCATTATTATATATTACATATAACTGTGGGATGTGTCAGTACAGGAGGTGAGACTGCGTGTCCATTATTATATATTATATATACCTGTGGGATGTGTCAGTGCAGGAGGTGGGACCGTGTGTCCATTATTATATATTACATATAACTGTGGGATGTGTCAGTGCAGGAGGTGAGACTGCGTGTCCATTATTATATATTATATATAACTGTGGGATGTGTCAGTGCAGGAGGTGGGACCGTGTGTCCATTATTATATATTACATATAACTGTGGGATGTGTCAGTGCAGGAGGTGAGACTGCGTGTCCATTATTATATATTATATATAACTGTGGGATTTGTCAGTCCAGGAGGTGGGACTGTGTGTCCATTATTATATATTATATATAACTGTGGGATGTGTCAGTCCAGGAGGTGGGACTGTGTGTCCATTATTATATATTATATATAGCTGTGGGATGTGTCAGTACAGGAGGTGGGACCGTGTGTCCATTATTATATATTACATATAACTGTGGGATGTGTCAGTCCAGGAGGTGGGACTGTGTGTCCATTATTATATATTGTATATAACTGTGGGATGTGTCAGTACAGGAGGTGGGACTGTGAGTCCATTATTTTTTATTATATATATCTGTGGGATGTGTCAGTACAGGAGGTGGGACTGTGTGTCCATTATTATATATTGTATATAACTGTGGGATGTGTCAGTACAGGAGGTGGGACTGTGAGTCCATTATTTTTTATTATATATATCTGTGGGATGTGTCAGTACAGGAGGTGGGACTGTGTGTCCATTATTATATATTATATATAACTGTGGGATGTGTCAGTACAGGAGGTGGGTCAGTGTGTCCATTATTATATATTATATATAACTGTGGGATGTGTCAGTACAGGAGGTGGGACTGTGAGTCCATTATTTTTTATTATATATATCTGTGGGATGTGTCAGTACAGGCGGTGGGACTGTGTGTCCATTATTCTATATTATATATAACTGTGGGATGTGGCAGTGCAGGAGGTGGGACTGTGTGTCCATTATTATTTATTATATATAACTGTGGGATGTGTCAGTACAGGAGGTGGGACTGAGTGTCCATTATTATATATTTTATATAACTGTGGGATGTGTCAGTCCAGGAGGTGAGACGGTGTGTCCATTATTATATATTATATATAACTGTGGGATGTGTCAGTCCAGGAGGTGGGACTGTGTGTCCATTATTATATATTATATATAACTGTGGGATGTGTCAGTACAGGAGGTGGGACCGTGTGTCCATTATTATATATTACATATAACTGTGGGATGTGTCAGTCCAGGAGGTGGGACTGTGTGTCCATTATTATATATTGTACATAACTGTGGGACGTGTCAGTGCAGGAGGTGGGACTGTGTGTCCATTATTATATATTGTATGTAACTGTGGGAAGTGTCAGTACAGGAGGTGGGACTGTGTGTCCATTATCATAAATTATATATAACTGTGGGATGAGTCAGTACAGGAGGTGGGACTGCGTGTCCATTATCATATATTATATATAACTGTGGGATGTGTCAGTACAGGAGGTGGGACTGTGAGTCCATTATTTTTTATTATATATATCTGTGGGATGTGTCAGTACAGGCGGTGGGACTGTGTGTCCATTAATATATATTATATATAACTGTGGGATGTGTCAGTACAGGAGGTGGGACTGTGAGTCCATTATTTTTTATTATATATATCTGTGGGATGTGTCAGTACAGGCGGTGGGACTGTGTGTCCATTATTATATATTATATATAAGTGTGGGATGTGTCAGTACAGGAGGTGGGACTGTGTGTCCATTATTATATATTATATATAAGTGTGGGATGTGTCAGTACAGGAGGTGGGACTATGTGTCCATTATTATATATTATATATAACTGTGGGACGTGTCAGTACAGGAGATGGGACTGTGTGTCCATTATTATATATTATATATAACTGTGGGACGTGTCAGTACAGGAGATGGGACTGTGTGTCCATTATTATATATTATATATAACTGTGGGAGGTGTCAGTACAGGAGGTGGGACTGTGTGTCCATTATTATATTATATAACTGTGGGACGTGTCAGGACAGGAGGTGGGACTGTGTGTCCATTATTATATATTATATATAACTGTGGGACGTGTCAGTACAGGAGGTGGGACTGTGTGTCCATTATTATAACTTATATATAACTGTGGGACATGTCAGTACAGGAGGTGGGACTGTGTGTCCATTATTATATATTATATATAACTGTGGGATGTGTCAGTACAGGAGGTGGGACTGAGTGTCCATTATTATATATTATATATAACTGTGGGATGTGTCAGTCCAGGAGGTGAGACGGTGTGTCCATTATTATATATTATATATAACTGTGGGATGTGTCAGTCCAGGAGGTGGGACTGTGTGTCCATTATTATATATTATATATAACTGTGGGATGTGTCAGTACAGGAGGTGCGACCGTGTGTCCATTATTATATATTACATATAACTGTGGGATGTGTCAGTCCAGGAGGTGGGACTGTGTGTCCATTATTATATATTGTATATAACTGTGGGACGTGTCAGTACAGGAGGTGGGACTGTGTGTCCATTATTATATATTATATATAACTGTGGGACGTGTCAGTACAGGAGGTGGGACTGTGTGTCCATTATTATATATTTTATATAACTGTGGGACGTGTCAGTGCAGGAGGTGGGACTGTGTGTCCATTATTATATATTGTATGTAACTGTGGGAAGTGTCAGTACAGGAGGTGGGACTGTGTGTCCATTATCATAAATTATATATAACTGTGGGATGAGTCAGTACAGGAGGTGGGACTGCGTGTCCATTATCATATATTATATATAACTGTGGGATGTGTCAGTACAGGAGGTGGGACTGTGAGTCCATTATTTTTTATTATATATATCTGTGGGATGTGTCAGTACAGGCGGTGGGACTGTGTGTCCATTATTATATATTATATATAACTGTGGGATGTGTCAGTACAGGAGGTGGGACTGTGAGTCCATTATTTTTTATTATATATATCTGTGGGATGTGTCAGTACAGGCGGTGGGACTGTGTGTCCATTATTATATATTATATATAAGTGTGGGATGTGTCAGTACAGGAGGTGGGACTGTGTGTCCATTATTATATATTATATATAAGTGTGGGATGTGTCAGTACAGGAGGTGGGACTATGTGTCCATTATTATATATTATATATAACTGTGGGACGTGTCAGTACAGGAGATGGGACTGTGTGTCCATTATTATATATTATATATAACTGTGGGACGTGTCAGTACAGGAGATGGGACTGTGTGTCCATTATTATATATTATATATAACTGTGGGAGGTGTCAGTACAGGAGGTGGGACTGTGTGTCCATTATTATATTATATAACTGTGGGACGTGTCAGGACAGGAGGTGGGACTGTGTGTCCATTATTATATATTATATATAACTGTGGGACGTGTCAGTACAGGAGGTGGGACTGTGTGTCCATTATTATAACTTATATATAACTGTGGGACATGTCAGTACAGGAGGTGGGACTGTGTGTCCATTATTATATATTATATATAACTGTGGGACGTGTCAGTACAGGAGGTGGGACTGTGTGTCCATTATTATATATTATATGTAATTGTGGGACGTGTCAGTACAGGAGGTGGTACTGTGTGTCCATTATTATATTATATAACTGTGGGATGTGTCAGTACAGGAGGTGGGACTGTGTGTCCATTATTATACATTATATATAACTGTGGGACGTGTCAGTACAGGAGCTGGGACTGTGTGTCCATTATTATATATTATATATAACAGTGGGATGTGTCAGTACAGGAGTTGGGACTGTGTGTCCATTATTATATTATATAACTGTGGGACATGTCAGTACAGGAGGTGGGACTGTGTGTCCATTATTATATATTATATATAACAGTGGGATGTGTCAGTACAGGAGGTGGGACTGTGTGTCCATTATTATATTATATAACTGTGGGACATGTCAGTACAGGAGGTGGGACTGTGTGTCCATTATTATATTATATAACTGTGGGACATGTCAGTACAGGAGGTGGGACTGTGTGTCCATTATTATATATTATATATAACTGTGGGATGTGTCAGTACAGGAGGTGGGACTGTGTGTCCATTATTATATTATATAACTGTGGGACATGTCAGTACAGGAGGTGGGACTGTGTGTCCATTATTATATATTATATATAACTGTGGGATGTGTCAGTACAGGAGGTGGGACTGTGTGTCCATTATTATATTATATAACTGTGGGACATGTCAGTACAGGAGGTGGGACTGTGTGTCCATTATTATATTATATAACTGTGGGACATGTCAGTACAGGAGGTGGGACTGTGTGTCCATTATTATATATTATATATAACTGTGGGATGTGTCAGTACAGGAGGTGGGACTGTGTGTCCATTATTATATTATATAACTGTGGGACATGTCAGTACAGGAGGTGGGACTGTGTATCCATTATTATATATTTTATATAACTGTGGGACATGTCAGTACAGGAGGTGGGACTGTGTGTCCATTATTATATATTATATATAACTGTGGGATGTGTCAGTACAGGAGGTGGGACTGTGTGTCCATTATTATATATTTTATATAACTGTGGGACATGTCAGTACAGGAGGTGGGACTGTGTATCCATTATTATATATTTTATATAACTGTGGGACATGTCAGTACAGGAGGTGGGACTGTGTGTCCATTATTATATATTATATATAACTGTGGGATGTGTCAGTACAGGAGGTGGGACTGTGTGTCCATTATTATATATTATATATAACTGTGGACGTGTCAGTACAGGAGGTGGGACTGTGTGTCCATTATTATATATTATATATAACTGTGGGACGTGTCAGTACAGGAGGTGGGACTGTGTGTCCATTATTATATATTATATATAACTGTGGACGTGTCAGTACAGGAGGTGGGACTGTGTGTCCATTATTATATATTATATATAACTGTGGGATGAGTCAGTACCGGAGGTGGGACTGTGTGTTCATTATTATATCTTATATAGAACTGTGGGACGTGTCAGTGCAGGAGGTGGGACTGTGTGTCCATTATTATATTATATAACTGTGGGACGTCTCAGTACAGGAGGTGGGACTGTGTGTCCATTATTATATATTATATATAACTGTGGGATGTGTCAGTACAGGAGGTGGGACTGTGTGTCCATTATTATATATTATATATAACTGTGGGACGTGTCAGTACAGGAGGTGGGACTGTGTGTCCATTATTATATATTATATATAACTGTGGGACGTGTCAGTACAGGAGGTGGGACTGTGTGTCCATTATTATATTATATAACTGTGGGACGTGTCAGTACAGGAGGTGGGACTGTGTGTCCATTATTATATATTATATATAACTGTGGGACATGTCAGTACAGGAGGTGGGACTGTGTGTCCATTATTATATATTATATATAACTTTGGGACGTGTCAGTACAGGAGGTGGGACTGTGTGTCCATTATTATATATTATATATAACTGTGGGATGTGTCAGTACAGGAGGTGGGACTGAGTGTCCATTATTATATATTATATATAACTGTGGGATGTGTCAGTCCAGGAGGTGAGACGGTGTGTCCATTATTATATATTATATATAACTGTGGGATGTGTCAGTCCAGGAGGTGGGACTGTGTGTCCATTATTATATATTATATATAACTGTGGGATGTGTCAGTACAGGAGGTGGGACCGTGTGTCCATTATTATATATTACATATAACTGTGGGATGTGTCAGTCCAGGAGGTGGGACTGTGTGTCCATTATTATATATTGTATATAACTGTGGGATATGTCAGTACATGAGGTGGGACTGTGTGTCCATTATTATATATTATATATAACTGTGGGATGTGTCAGTATACAGGAGGTGGGACTGTGTGTCCATTATTATATATTGTATATAACTGTGGGACGTGTCAGTGCAGGAGGTGGGACTGTGTGTCCATTATTATATATTGTATGTAACTGTGGGAAGTGTCAGTACAGGAGGTGGGACTGTGTGTCCATTATCATAAATTATATATAACTGTGGGATGAGTCAGTACAGGAGGTGGGACTGCGTGTCCATTATCATATATTATATATAACTGTGGGATGTGTCAGTACAGGAGGTGGGACTGTGAGTCCATTATTTTTTATTATATATATCTGTGGGATGTGTCAGTACAGGCGGTGGGACTGTGTGTCCATTATTATATATTATATATAACTGTGGGATGTGTCAGTACAGGAGGTGGGACTGTGAGTCCATTATTTTTTATTATATATATCTGTGGGATGTGTCAGTACAGGCGGTGGGACTGTGTGTCCATTATTATATATTATATATAAGTGTGGGATGTGTCAGTACAGGAGGTGGGACTGTGTGTCCATTATTATATATTATATATAAGTGTGGGATGTGTCAGTACAGGAGGTGGGACTATGTGTCCATTATTATATATTATATATAACTGTGGGACGTGTCAGTACAGGAAATGGGACTGTGTGTCCATTATTATATATTATATATAACTGTGGGACGTGTCAGTACAGGAGATGGGACTGTGTGTCCATTATTATATATTATATATAACTGTGGGAGGTGTCAGTACAGGAGGTGGGACTGTGTGTCCATTATTATATTATATAACTGTGGGACGTGTCAGGACAGGAGGTGGGACTGTGTGTCCATTATTATATATTATATATAACTGTGGGACGTGTCAGTACAGGAGGTGGGACTGTGTGTCCATTATTATATATTATATATAACTGTGGGACGTGTCAGTACAGGAGGTGGGACTGTGTGTCCATTATTATATATTATATGTAATTGTGGGACGTGTCAGTACAGGAGGTGGTACTGTGTGTCCATTATTATATTATATATCTGTGGGATGTGTCAGTACAGGAGGTGGGACTGTGTGTCCATTATTATACATTATATATAACTGTGGGACGTGTCAGTACAGGAGCTGGGACTGTGTGTCCATTATTATATATTATATATAACAGTGGGATGTGTCAGTACAGGAGGTGGGACTGTGTGTCCATTATTATATTATATAACTGTGGGACATGTCAGTACAGGAGGTGGGACTGTGTGTCCATTATTATATATTATATATAACAGTGGGATGTGTCAGTACAGGAGGTGGGACTGTGTGTCCATTATTATATTATATAACTGTGGGACATGTCAGTACAGGAGGTGGGACTGTGTGTCCATTATTATATTATATAACTGTGGGACATGTCAGTACAGGAGGTGGGACTGTGTGTCCATTATTATATATTATATATAACTGTGGGATGTGTCAGTACAGGAGGTGGGACTGTGTGTCCATTATTATATTATATAACTGTGGGACATGTCAGTACAGGAGGTGGGACTGTGTGTCCATTATTATATTATATAACTGTGGGACATGTCAGTACAGGAGGTGGGACTGTGTATCCATTATTATATATTTTATATAACTGTGGGATGTGTCAGTACAGGAGGTGGGACTGTGTGTCCATTATTATATATTATATATAACTGTGGACGTGTCAGTACAGGAGGTGGGACTGTGTGTCCATTATTATATATTATATATAACTGTGGGATGTGTCAGTACAGGAGGTGGGACTGTGTGTCCATTATTATATATTATATATAACTGTGGACGTGTCAGTACAGGAGGTGGGACTGTGTGTCCATTATTATATATTATATATAACTGTGGGATGTGTCAGTACAGGAGGTGGGACTGTGTGTCCATTATTATATATTATATGTAATTGTGGGACGTGTCAGTACAGGAGGTGGTACTGTGTGTCCATTATTATATTATATAACTGTGGGATGTGTCAGTACAGGAGGTGGGACTGTGTGTCCATTATTATACATTATATATAACTGTGGGACGTGTCAGTACAGGAGCTGGGACTGTGTGTCCATTATTATATATTATATATAACAGTGGGATGTGTCAGTACAGGAGTTGGGACTGTGTGTCCATTATTATATTATATAACTGTGGGACATGTCAGTACAGGAGGTGGGACTGTGTGTCCATTATTATATATTATATATAACAGTGGGATGTGTCAGTACAGGAGGTGGGACTGTGTGTCCATTATTATATTATATAACTGTGGGACATGTCAGTACAGGAGGTGGGACTGTGTGTCCATTATTATATTATATAACTGTGGGACATGTCAGTACAGGAGGTGGGACTGTGTGTCCATTATTATATATTATATATAACTGTGGGATGTGTCAGTACAGGAGGTGGGACTGTGTGTCCATTATTATATTATATAACTGTGGGACATGTCAGTACAGGAGGTGGGACTGTGTGTCCATTATTATATATTATATATAACTGTGGGATGTGTCAGTACAGGAGGTGGGACTGTGTGTCCATTATTATATTATATAACTGTGGGACATGTCAGTACAGGAGGTGGGACTGTGTGTCCATTATTATATTATATAACTGTGGGACATGTCAGTACAGGAGGTGGGACTGTGTGTCCATTATTATATATTATATATAACTGTGGGATGTGTCAGTACAGGAGGTGGGACTGTGTGTCCATTATTATATTATATAACTGTGGGACATGTCAGTACAGGAGGTGGGACTGTGTATCCATTATTATATATTTTATATAACTGTGGGACATGTCAGTACAGGAGGTGGGACTGTGTGTCCATTATTATATATTATATATAACTGTGGGATGTGTCAGTACAGGAGGTGGGACTGTGTGTCCATTATTATATATTTTATATAACTGTGGGACATGTCAGTACAGGAGGTGGGACTGTGTATCCATTATTATATATTTTATATAACTGTGGGACATGTCAGTACAGGAGGTGGGACTGTGTGTCCATTATTATATATTATATATAACTGTGGGATGTGTCAGTACAGGAGGTGGGACTGTGTGTCCATTATTATATATTATATATAACTGTGGACGTGTCAGTACAGGAGGTGGGACTGTGTGTCCATTATTATATATTATATATAACTGTGGGACGTGTCAGTACAGGAGGTGGGACTGTGTGTCCATTATTATATATTATATATAACTGTGGACGTGTCAGTACAGGAGGTGGGACTGTGTGTCCATTATTATATATTATATATAACTGTGGGATGAGTCAGTACCGGAGGTGGGACTGTGTGTTCATTATTATATCTTATATAGAACTGTGGGACGTGTCAGTGCAGGAGGTGGGACTGTGTGTCCATTATTATATTATATAACTGTGGGACGTCTCAGTACAGGAGGTGGGACTGTGTGTCCATTATTATATATTATATATAACTGTGGGATGTGTCAGTACAGGAGGTGGGACTGTGTGTCCATTATTATATATTATATATAACTGTGGGACGTGTCAGTACAGGAGGTGGGACTGTGTGTCCATTATTATATATTATATATAACTGTGGGACGTGTCAGTACAGGAGGTGGGACTGTGTGTCCATTATTATATTATATAACTGTGGGACGTGTCAGTACAGGAGGTGGGACTGTGTGTCCATTATTATATATTATATATAACTGTGGGACATGTCAGTACAGGAGGTGGGACTGTGTGTCCATTATTATATATTATATATAACTTTGGGACGTGTCAGTACAGGAGGTGGGACTGTGTGTCCATTATTATATATTATATATAACTGTGGGATGTGTCAGTACAGGAGGTGGGACTGAGTGTCCATTATTATATATTATATATAACTGTGGGATGTGTCAGTCCAGGAGGTGAGACGGTGTGTCCATTATTATATATTATATATAACTGTGGGATGTGTCAGTCCAGGAGGTGGGACTGTGTGTCCATTATTATATATTATATATAACTGTGGGATGTGTCAGTACAGGAGGTGGGACCGTGTGTCCATTATTATATATTACATATAACTGTGGGATGTGTCAGTCCAGGAGGTGGGACTGTGTGTCCATTATTATATATTGTATATAACTGTGGGATATGTCAGTACATGAGGTGGGACTGTGTGTCCATTATTATATATTATATATAACTGTGGGATGTGTCAGTATACAGGAGGTGGGACTGTGTGTCCATTATTATATATTGTATATAACTGTGGGACGTGTCAGTGCAGGAGGTGGGACTGTGTGTCCATTATTATATATTGTATGTAACTGTGGGAAGTGTCAGTACAGGAGGTGGGACTGTGTGTCCATTATCATAAATTATATATAACTGTGGGATGAGTCAGTACAGGAGGTGGGACTGCGTGTCCATTATCATATATTATATATAACTGTGGGATGTGTCAGTACAGGAGGTGGGACTGTGAGTCCATTATTTTTTATTATATATATCTGTGGGATGTGTCAGTACAGGCGGTGGGACTGTGTGTCCATTATTATATATTATATATAACTGTGGGATGTGTCAGTACAGGAGGTGGGACTGTGAGTCCATTATTTTTTATTATATATATCTGTGGGATGTGTCAGTACAGGCGGTGGGACTGTGTGTCCATTATTATATATTATATATAAGTGTGGGATGTGTCAGTACAGGAGGTGGGACTGTGTGTCCATTATTATATATTATATATAAGTGTGGGATGTGTCAGTACAGGAGGTGGGACTATGTGTCCATTATTATATATTATATATAACTGTGGGACGTGTCAGTACAGGAAATGGGACTGTGTGTCCATTATTATATATTATATATAACTGTGGGACGTGTCAGTACAGGAGATGGGACTGTGTGTCCATTATTATATATTATATATAACTGTGGGAGGTGTCAGTACAGGAGGTGGGACTGTGTGTCCATTATTATATTATATAACTGTGGGACGTGTCAGGACAGGAGGTGGGACTGTGTGTCCATTATTATATATTATATATAACTGTGGGACGTGTCAGTACAGGAGGTGGGACTGTGTGTCCATTATTATATATTATATATAACTGTGGGACGTGTCAGTACAGGAGGTGGGACTGTGTGTCCATTATTATATATTATATGTAATTGTGGGACGTGTCAGTACAGGAGGTGGTACTGTGTGTCCATTATTATATTATATATCTGTGGGATGTGTCAGTACAGGAGGTGGGACTGTGTGTCCATTATTATACATTATATATAACTGTGGGACGTGTCAGTACAGGAGCTGGGACTGTGTGTCCATTATTATATATTATATATAACAGTGGGATGTGTCAGTACAGGAGGTGGGACTGTGTGTCCATTATTATATTATATAACTGTGGGACATGTCAGTACAGGAGGTGGGACTGTGTGTCCATTATTATATATTATATATAACAGTGGGATGTGTCAGTACAGGAGGTGGGACTGTGTGTCCATTATTATATTATATAACTGTGGGACATGTCAGTACAGGAGGTGGGACTGTGTGTCCATTATTATATTATATAACTGTGGGACATGTCAGTACAGGAGGTGGGACTGTGTGTCCATTATTATATATTATATATAACTGTGGGATGTGTCAGTACAGGAGGTGGGACTGTGTGTCCATTATTATATTATATAACTGTGGGACATGTCAGTACAGGAGGTGGGACTGTGTGTCCATTATTATATTATATAACTGTGGGACATGTCAGTACAGGAGGTGGGACTGTGTATCCATTATTATATATTTTATATAACTGTGGGATGTGTCAGTACAGGAGGTGGGACTGTGTGTCCATTATTATATATTATATATAACTGTGGACGTGTCAGTACAGGAGGTGGGACTGTGTGTCCATTATTATATATTATATATAACTGTGGGATGTGTCAGTACAGGAGGTGGGACTGTGTGTCCATTATTATATATTATATATAACTGTGGACGTGTCAGTACAGGAGGTGGGACTGTGTGTCCATTATTATATATTATATATAACTCTGGGACGTGTCAGTACAGGAGGTGGGACTGTGTGTCCATTATTATATATTATATATAACTGTGGACGTGTCAGTACAGGAGGTGGGACTGTGTGTCCATTATTATATATTATATATAACTGTGGGATGTGTCAGTACCGGAGGTGGGACTGTGTGTTCATTATTATATCTTATATAGAACTGTGGGACGTGTCAGTGCAGGAGGTGGGACTGTGTGTCCATTATTATATTATATAACTGTGGGACGTCTCAGTACAGGAGGTGGGACTGTGTGTCCATTATTATATATTATATATAACTGTGGGATGTGTCAGTACAGGAGGTGGGACTGTGTGTCCATTATTATATATTATATATAACTGTGGGACGTGTCAGTACAGGAGGTGGGACTGTGTGTCCATTATTATATATTATATATAACTGTGGGACGTGTCAGTCCAGGAGGTGGGACTGTGTGTCCATTATTATATTATATAACTGTGGGACGTGTCAGTACAGGAGGTGGGACTGTGTGTCCATTATTATATATTATATATAACTGTGGGACATGTCAGTACAGGAGGTGGGACTGTGTGTCCATTATTATATATTATATATAACTTTGGGACGTGTCAGTACAGGAGGTGGGACTGTGTGTCCATTATTATATATTATATATAACTGTGGGACATTTCAGTACAGGAGGTGGGACTGTGTGTCCATTATTATATATTATATATAACTGTGGAACGTTTCAGTACAGGAGGTGGGACTGTGTGTCCATTATTATATATTATATATAACTGTGGGACGTGTCAGTACAGGAGGTGGGACTGTGTGTCCATTATTATAGATTATATATAACTGTGGGATGTGTCAGTACAGGAGGTGGGACTGTGTGTCCATTATTATATATTATATATAACTGTGGGATGTGTCAGTACAGGAGGTGGGACTGTGTGTTCATTATTATATATTATATATAATTGTGGGATGTGTCAGTGCAGGAGGTGGGACTGTGTGTTCATTATTATATATTATATATAACTGTGGGATGTGTCAGTGCAGGAGGTGGGACTGTGTGTCCATTATTATATATTATATATAACTGTGGGATGTGTCAGTGCAGGAGGTGGGACTGTGTGTTCATTATTATATATTATATATAACTGTGGGACGTGTCAGTACAGGAGGTGGGACTGTGTGTTCATTATTATATATTATATATAACTGTGGGATGTGTCAGTACAGGAGGTGGGACTGTGTGTCCATTATTATATATTATATATAACTGTGGGACGTGTCAGTACAGGAGGTGGGACTGTGTGTCCATTATTATATATTATATATAACTGTGGGATGTGTCAGTGCAGGAGGTGGGACTGTGTGTCCATTATTATATATTATATATAACTGTGGGATGTGTCAGTGCAGGAGGTGGGACTGTGTGTCCATTATTATATATTATATATAACTGTGGGACGTGTCAGTACAGGAGGTGGGACTGTGTGTTCATTATTATATATTATATATAACTGTGGGATGTGTCAGTGCAGGAGGTGGGACTGTGTGTTCATTATTATATATTATATATAACTGTGGGATGTGTCAGTGCAGGAGGTGGGACTGTGTGTCCATTATTATATATTATATATAACTGTGGGATGTGTCAGTACAGGAGGTGGGACTGTGTGTTCATTATTATATATTATATATAACTGTGGGATGTGTCAGTACAGGAGGTGGGACTGTGTGTTCATTATTATATATTATATATAACTGTGGGATGTGTCAGTGCAGGAGGTGGGACTGTGTGTCCATTATTATATATTATATATAACTGTGGGATGTGTCAGTACAGGAGGTGGGACTGTGTGTCCTTTATTATATATTATATATAACTGTGGGACGTGTCAGTACAGGAGGTGGGACTGTGTGTCCATTATTATAACTTATATATAACTGTGGGACATGTCAGTACAGGAGGTGGGACTGTGTGTCCATTATTATATATTATATATAACTGTGGGACGTGTCAGTACAGGAGGTGGGACTGTGTGTCCATTATTATATATTATATGTAATTGTGGGACGTGTCAGTACAGGAGGTGGTACTGTGTGTCCATTATTATATTATATAACTGTGGGATGTGTCAGTACAGGAGGTGGGACTGTGTGTCCATTATTATACATTATATATAACTGTGGGACGTGTCAGTACAGGAGCTGGGACTGTGTGTCCATTATTATATATTATATATAACAGTGGGATGTGTCAGTACAGGAGTTGGGACTGTGTGTCCATTATTATATTATATAACTGTGGGACATGTCAGTACAGGAGGTGGGACTGTGTGTCCATTATTATATATTATATATAACAGTGGGATGTGTCAGTACAGGAGGCGGGACTGTGTGTCCATTATTATATTATATAACTGTGGGACATGTCAGTACAGGAGGTGGGACTGTGTGTCCATTATTATATTATATAACTGTGGGACATGTCAGTACAGGAGGTGGGACTGTGTGTCCATTATTATATATTATATATAACTGTGGGATGTGTCAGTACAGGAGGTGGGACTGTGTGTCCATTATTATATTATATAACTGTGGGACATGTCAGTACAGGAGGTGGGACTGTGTGTCCATTATTATATATTATATATAACTGTGGGATGTGTCAGTACAGGAGGTGGGACTGTGTGTCCATTATTATATTATATAACTGTGGGACATGTCAGTACAGGAGGTGGGACTGTGTGTCCATTATTATATTATATAACTGTGGGACATGTCAGTACAGGAGGTGGGACTGTGTGTCCATTATTATATATTATATATAACTGTGGGATGTGTCAGTACAGGAGGTGGGACTGTGTGTCCATTATTATATTATATAACTGTGGGACATGTCAGTACAGGAGGTGGGACTATGTATCCATTATTATATATTTTATATAACTGTGGGACATGTCAGTACAGGAGGTGGGACTGTGTGTCCATTATTATATATTATATATAACTGTGGGATGTGTCAGTACAGGAGGTGGGACTGTGTGTCCATTATTATATATTTTATATAACTGTGGGACATGTCAGTACAGGAGGTGGGACTGTGTATCCATTATTATATATTTTATATAACTGTGGGACATGTCAGTACAGGAGGTGGGACTGTGTGTCCATTATTATATATTATATATAACTGTGGGATGTGTCAGTACAGGAGGTGGGACTGTGTGTCCATTATTATATATTATATATAACTGTGGACGTGTCAGTACAGGAGGTGGGACTGTGTGTCCATTATTATATATTATATATAACTGTGGGACGTGTCAGTACAGGAGGTGGGACTGTGTGTCCATTATTATATATTATATATAACTGTGGACGTGTCAGTACAGGAGGTGGGACTGTGTGTCCATTATTATATATTATATATAACTGTGGGATGAGTCAGTACCGGAGGTGGGACTGTGTGTTCATTATTATATCTTATATAGAACTGTGGGACGTGTCAGTGCAGGAGGTGGGACTGTGTGTCCATTATTATATTATATAACTGTGGGACGTCTCAGTACAGGAGGTGGGACTGTGTGTCCATTATTATATATTATATATAACTGTGGGATGTGTCAGTACAGGAGGTGGGACTGTGTGTCCATTATTATATATTATATATAACTGTGGGACGTGTCAGTACAGGAGGTGGGACTGTGTGTCCATTATTATATATTATATATAACTGTGGGACGTGTCAGTACAGGAGGTGGGACTGTGTGTCCATTATTATATTATATAACTGTGGGACGTGTCAGTACAGGAGGTGGGACTGTGTGTCCATTATTATATATTATATATAACTGTGGGACATGTCAGTACAGGAGGTGGGACTGTGTGTCCATTATTATATATTATATATAACTTTGGGACGTGTCAGTACAGGAGGTGGGACTGTGTGTCCATTATTATATATTATATATAACTGTGGGATGTGTCAGTACAGGAGGTGGGACTGAGTGTCCATTATTATATATTATATATAACTGTGGGATGTGTCAGTCCAGGAGGTGAGACGGTGTGTCCATTATTATATATTATATATAACTGTGGGATGTGTCAGTCCAGGAGGTGGGACTGTGTGTCCATTATTATATATTATATATAACTGTGGGATGTGTCAGTACAGGAGGTGGGACCGTGTGTCCATTATTATATATTACATATAACTGTGGGATGTGTCAGTCCAGGAGGTGGGACTGTGTGTCCATTATTATATATTGTATATAACTGTGGGATATGTCAGTACATGAGGTGGGACTGTGTGTCCATTATTATATATTATATATAACTGTGGGATGTGTCAGTATACAGGAGGTGGGACTGTGTGTCCATTATTATATATTGTATATAACTGTGGGACGTGTCAGTGCAGGAGGTGGGACTGTGTGTCCATTATTATATATTGTATGTAACTGTGGGAAGTGTCAGTACAGGAGGTGGGACTGTGTGTCCATTATCATAAATTATATATAACTGTGGGATGAGTCAGTACAGGAGGTGGGACTGCGTGTCCATTATCATATATTATATATAACTGTGGGATGTGTCAGTACAGGAGGTGGGACTGTGAGTCCATTATTTTTTATTATATATATCTGTGGGATGTGTCAGTACAGGCGGTGGGACTGTGTGTCCATTATTATATATTATATATAACTGTGGGATGTGTCAGTACAGGAGGTGGGACTGTGAGTCCATTATTTTTTATTATATATATCTGTGGGATGTGTCAGTACAGGCGGTGGGACTGTGTGTCCATTATTATATATTATATATAAGTGTGGGATGTGTCAGTACAGGAGGTGGGACTGTGTGTCCATTATTATATATTATATATAAGTGTGGGATGTGTCAGTACAGGAGGTGGGACTATGTGTCCATTATTATATATTATATATAACTGTGGGACGTGTCAGTACAGGAGATGGGACTGTGTGTCCATTATTATATATTATATATAACTGTGGGACGTGTCAGTACAGGAGATGGGACTGTGTGTCCATTATTATATATTATATATAACTGTGGGAGGTGTCAGTACAGGAGGTGGGACTGTGTGTCCATTATTATATTATATAACTGTGGGACGTGTCAGGACAGGAGGTGGGACTGTGTGTCCATTATTATATATTATATATAACTGTGGGACGTGTCAGTACAGGAGGTGGGACTGTGTGTCCATTATTATATATTATATATAACTGTGGGACGTGTCAGTACAGGAGGTGGGACTGTGTGTCCATTATTATATATTATATGTAATTGTGGGACGTGTCAGTACAGGAGGTGGTACTGTGTGTCCATTATTATATTATATATCTGTGGGATGTGTCAGTACAGGAGGTGGGACTGTGTGTCCATTATTATACATTATATATAACTGTGGGACGTGTCAGTACAGGAGCTGGGACTGTGTGTCCATTATTATATATTATATATAACAGTGGGATGTGTCAGTACAGGAGGTGGGACTGTGTGTCCATTATTATATTATATAACTGTGGGACATGTCAGTACAGGAGGTGGGACTGTGTGTCCATTATTATATATTATATATAACAGTGGGATGTGTCAGTACAGGAGGTGGGACTGTGTGTCCATTATTATATTATATAACTGTGGGACATGTCAGTACAGGAGGTGGGACTGTGTGTCCATTATTATATTATATAACTGTGGGACATGTCAGTACAGGAGGTGGGACTGTGTGTCCATTATTATATATTATATATAACTGTGGGATGTGTCAGTACAGGAGGTGGGACTGTGTGTCCATTATTATATTATATAACTGTGGGACATGTCAGTACAGGAGGTGGGACTGTGTGTCCATTATTATATTATATAACTGTGGGACATGTCAGTACAGGAGGTGGGACTGTGTATCCATTATTATATATTTTATATAACTGTGGGATGTGTCAGTACAGGAGGTGGGACTGTGTGTCCATTATTATATATTATATATAACTGTGGACGTGTCAGTACAGGAGGTGGGACTGTGTGTCCATTATTATATATTATATATAACTGTGGGATGTGTCAGTACAGGAGGTGGGACTGTGTGTCCATTATTATATATTATATATAACTGTGGACGTGTCAGTACAGGAGGTGGGACTGTGTGTCCATTATTATATATTATATATAACTGTGGGACGTGTCAGTACAGGAGGTGGGACTGTGTGTCCATTATTATATATTATATATAACTGTGGACGTGTCAGTACAGGAGGTGGGACTGTGTGTCCATTATTATATATTATATATAACTGTGGGATGTGTCAGTACCGGAGGTGGGACTGTGTGTTCATTATTATATCTTATATAGAACTGTGGGACGTGTCAGTGCAGGAGGTGGGACTGTGTGTCCATTATTATATTATATAACTGTGGGACGTCTCAGTACAGGAGGTGGGACTGTGTGTCCATTATTATATATTATATATAACTGTGGGATGTGTCAGTACAGGAGGTGGGACTGTGTGTCCATTATTATATATTATATATAACTGTGGGACGTGTCAGTACAGGAGGTGGGACTGTGTGTCCATTATTATATATTATATATAACTGTGGGACGTGTCAGTCCAGGAGGTGGGACTGTGTGTCCATTATTATATTATATAACTGTGGGACGTGTCAGTACAGGAGGTGGGACTGTGTGTCCATTATTATATATTATATATAACTGTGGGACATGTCAGTACAGGAGGTGGGACTGTGTGTCCATTATTATATATTATATATAACTTTGGGACGTGTCAGTACAGGAGGTGGGACTGTGTGTCCATTATTATATATTATATATAACTGTGGGACATTTCAGTACAGGAGGTGGGACTGTGTGTCCATTATTATATATTATATATAACTGTGGAACGTTTCAGTACAGGAGGTGGGACTGTGTGTCCATTATTATATATTATATATAACTGTGGGACGTGTCAGTACAGGAGGTGGGACTGTGTGTCCATTATTATAGATTATATATAACTGTGGGATGTGTCAGTACAGGAGGTGGGACTGTGTGTCCATTATTATATATTATATATAACTGTGGGATGTGTCAGTACAGGAGGTGGGACTGTGTGTTCATTATTATATATTATATATAATTGTGGGATGTGTCAGTGCAGGAGGTGGGACTGTGTGTTCATTATTATATATTATATATAACTGTGGGATGTGTCAGTGCAGGAGGTGGGACTGTGTGTCCATTATTATATATTATATATAACTGTGGGATGTGTCAGTGCAGGAGGTGGGACTGTGTGTTCATTATTATATATTATATATAACTGTGGGACGTGTCAGTACAGGAGGTGGGACTGTGTGTTCATTATTATATATTATATATAACTGTGGGATGTGTCAGTACAGGAGGTGGGACTGTGTGTCCATTATTATATATTATATATAACTGTGGGACGTGTCAGTACAGGAGGTGGGACTGTGTGTCCATTATTATATATTATATATAACTGTGGGATGTGTCAGTGCAGGAGGTGGGACTGTGTGTCCATTATTATATATTATATATAACTGTGGGATGTGTCAGTGCAGGAGGTGGGACTGTGTGTCCATTATTATATATTATATATAACTGTGGGACGTGTCAGTACAGGAGGTGGGACTGTGTGTTCATTATTATATATTATATATAACTGTGGGATGTGTCAGTGCAGGAGGTGGGACTGTGTGTTCATTATTATATATTATATATAACTGTGGGATGTGTCAGTGCAGGAGGTGGGACTGTGTGTCCATTATTATATATTATATATAACTGTGGGATGTGTCAGTACAGGAGGTGGGACTGTGTGTTCATTATTATATATTATATATAACTGTGGGATGTGTCAGTACAGGAGGTGGGACTGTGTGTTCATTATTATATATTATATATAACTGTGGGATGTGTCAGTGCAGGAGGTGGGACTGTGTGTCCATTATTATATATTATATATAACTGTGGGATGTGTCAGTACAGGAGGTGGGACTGTGTGTTCATTATTATATATTATATATAACTGTGGGATGTGTCAGTACAGGAGGTGGGACTGTGTGTTCATTATTATATATTATATATAACTGTGGGATGTGTCAGTGCAGGAGGTGGGACTGTGTGTTCATTATTATATATTATATATAACTGTGGGATGTGTCAGTACAGGAGGTGGGACTGTGTGTATTGAGGTTTTTGTACGGCTCTGTCTCACTGTGTAGAGGGAAGCTGTAATATTGCTGACAGTAATAATCTGCGACATCCTCATTCTGTACATTACTGATTGTCAGAGTGAATTTGAGGTTCTGTTGACTGCCGGTGAACCGTTCCGATATTCCTGTGTATCGAGTTGTTGCACCATAGATCAGGAGAGTGGGTTTCTGACCGTCTCGCTGCTGATACCAAGCTACATACTTGCTCACGGACTGGCTGGCCGTACAGGTGATCGTTGCGGTCTGTCCCAGTGTCACTGACAGTGCCGGTGGAGACTGGGTCATGATGATGGTGTCTCCACTGATACCTGAGGGGTAATAGAGAAACAGAGTGAAGTAAGAACTGTCACAGAAAGACCCTGTAAAATGAGATATTATTAGAGACAGTGACCGCTCCTCATGTTTCAGCATTTTCACTCCAATCACAAGTCAGTAGAATTGGACTGAAATAAACAGCAGGAAAATATTAAACGTGGAAGGAGAGAGATTTGTACCTGCGACGCAGAATGCCAGAGGCCAGATCAGCTGGATGGGTGAAATCATGGTGCCTGCTCCTGTCTCTGTGCCTGGTTACTGATAAACTCTCCCTTCACTGGGCTCTGCTTTATAAAGCTGCAGCCTGTGAGAGTCTGACTGCCTGTTTCTCAGTATGTAAATGGTATCACCCAGAGAAAGGCACGTCAGCAACTCTCACTTCCTCTTCTCTCTCCCTCTTCCACCCTCCCTCTCACTCTCCCTCTCCTCCCTCCCTCTTCCTCACTCTCCCTCTCCTCCCTCTGTCTCCCTGTCTTCCTCTTCCACCCTCTGACTCTCCCTCTTCTCCCTCTTTTCCTCTTCCTGTCTCCCTCCCTTCCTCTTCCTCACTCTCCCTCTCCTCCCTCTCTTCCTCTTCCTCACTCTCACTCTCCTCCCTCTTTTCCTCTTCCTCTGTCTCCCTCTCTTCCTCTTCCTCACTCTCCCTCTCCTCCCTCTCTTCCTCTGTCTCCCTCTCTTCCTCTTCCTCACTCTCCCTCTCCTCCCTCTCTTCCTCTTCCTCACTCTCCCTCTCCTCCTTCTCTTCCACTTCCTCTGTCTCCCTCTCTCACGATCCCTCTCCCTCACTCACTCTCTTTCTCTCCCCTTCTCTCTATCCTTGTCTCTGTTTTGCTCTTTTGTGCTCTTTCTTTGTCATCCTCTCTTTCTGCCTCTCTCTCTCTGTTACTCTGTCTCACTGGCCTGGATTTTAAGGCTCCCTCGACATTGTGATCCCTGGTGGGAGATCCTGAAGTTGGCTCCGGATGAGGCCACCACGGACCTTGACGCCGGCAGAGCTACTCCCGATCCTCCCGGTGACGGGGAGGCTCCGTGCCGACCACCCGGCCGCTGGGCGACAGGACCACAATTTAAACATTTAAATCAATAATATTAATGAATTTAAATCGACTCACCCGTGATCTTGAGGGTCCGTCACAGTGTCGCACCTTCAGAACCCTGTCTGGGGAAACAAGGCACCACACTGGTGGGGAGGTGGGAGCAGGTCAGTTTTTCAGTGCAGGAGTTGGGGGGGAAACAGGGTCAAATAAACAGCAGGATGTAGGGGATGGTGGGAATTTTCTGTCATTTTCTGAACTCGCTGACGAGCTCATAGAATCCAGCACATTGTTTCTCCTCTCTCTGTCTCTCTCTCTCTGTCTGTCTCTGTCTCTCTCTCTGTCTCTCATTCTCTCTCTCACCCTCTTTTTCTATCTCCCTCTCCCTCTCTCTGTCTCAGTTTTCGAGCCTCTGGGCTGAATTTTACCAGCCCCTCCACTCGCGGGTCACAGCGCTGGGGCAGGTAAAATTATGTGGGGAGTCGCCCGCCTCGACCCCCCATGTTGTGGAGAAGGGCTCGCCGCATATTACCAGTGGCGAGGGGACATTGGTGCCACCGCCCACTGCCACCTGGCAGCAGGACCTTCATCTCCATATTAAAATGAACCTTAATGATATGTAAATAAACTTACCTGCAGGTGCGGCTGTCCCACACCGATTTTACCACCACCGTTCATACCTCGCGCACCTTCGGAACTCCGTACGGAATTCCCAGGCGGGAACCTGGTGGAGAGCGGGGAGGAATAAAACTTTCAGGGCGGGAGGGGTGGGGGAGCGGGGGAGCGGGGAAAACAATTTTGATTGGATGTGGGGATGGTGGGAAGAGGTTGAAGGGTAAAAGATTGAAGGTTGGGGTGAAAGTTCAGGTATTTGAAAAAGCCAGTTGTTGATCATTTCGGGCAATGAAATGACCATTGGGGAGTTGGGGAAGGGCTTCCATCACAAAGATTTTTATTTAATAAAGTTTTACAATAATACACCTTTATTTAAATGAGCCCCTATGTGTAATTTCGCGGGGGCTCCGGGACGACACATCTGCACAGTCTACATCCCGACAACACTCATAAAATTCATCCTTGGATTTCTATCACCCTGTTCGTCCACCTCTCTGTATCTCTCTCAGTTATACTTTCACCCTCCTCTCTCTCATTGCATATCTGTCTTTCACATTCTTCCCATCTCGCTCTCCCTGTTTTGCTCTCCTCCCTGTCGCTCTGTCTCTTTCTCATTCTCTCTCATTTCTGGTCTCTCTCTCCCACTGTGTTTCTCTCTCCCTCTTTCCCTGTCTCTATCTCTCTGTCTTTGTTCCTCTGCCTACTCATCTCTCTCTCCCACCCTCCATTGTTCTGTAATTCTGTAACTGATCTCTATAACAGGAGTTATTACTGGAGACTGGAACACTTTGAGGCCTGGTGCAGCAGTTAAATGCCTCCCCCTCTCTCTTTCTCTCACTCTGTCTCACAGCCTCCACCTCTCTCTCTTTCCCACAGTCTGCCAGGTGGAGCAGTTAAATGAAGGGTAAAACTCCCTCTGCTCTGCCCCATCAATGGTTGTTAATTCTTGACCCCAGAAACATGCCTTCTCCTGGAGTAAGGCCCCATTCCCCACAGTGACCATGCTTTGACCTCTCTCAGTAAGACTGGCAGATTATTGTCAAATTTAGGGCAGTTCTGTGCTGTTGGCCTATTCTCAATGGGACTGGTTTGGACAGAAAGTTCATTTCATGAAGGCCCAGCAGAGAGAGGAGATCCTCACCCCATCAGTGTGAGCTGGAGGGACAGGACAGAGTCTGACCCACTGCCCCATCCTGTCAGCTCATAACATGTTCTAATCCCTTCCCGTCTCCATCCCTTTCCATGGTCAGGCTCCGGGTCATGGAGTTTTACTGGGATGAGGGGTCGACAATCACACATTTACAACATAAAGGAGCTTTGCTTCACATCAACCATGGTGACCATGTTCCACTGGACCTCCAATAGGGACCAGTAAACATGGGCCTCCTTCTCACTGGACCTCCAATAGGGAACAGTAAACATGGGCCTCCTTCCCACTGAACCCTCCAATCGGGACCAATAAACATGGGCCTCCTTCCCACTGGACCCTTCAATAGGGACCAGTAAGCATGGGCCTCCTTCCCACTGGACCCTCCAATCGGGACCAGTAAACATGGGCCTCCTTCCCACTGGGCATCCAGTAGGGACCAGTAAACATGGGCCTCCTTCCCACTGGGCCTCCAATAGGGACCAGCAAACATGGGCCTCGTTCCCACTGGACCCTCCAATAGGGACCAGTAAACATGGGCCTCCTTCCCACTGGACCCTCCAATAGGGACCAGTAAACATGGGCCTCCTTCCCACTGGATCCTCCAATAGGGACCAGTAAACCTGGGCCTCCTTCCCACTGGACCCTCCAATAGGGACCAGTAAACATGGGCCTTCTTCCCACTGGGCATCCAATAGGGACCAGTAAACATGGGCCTCCTTCCCACTGGACCCTCCAATAGGGACCAGTAAACATGGGCCTTCTTCCCACTGGGCATCCAATAGGGACCAGTAAACATGGGCCTCCTTCCCACTGGGCATCCAATAGGGACCAGTAAACATGGGCCTCCTTCCCACTGGGCATCCAATAGGGACCAGTAAACATGGGCCTCCTTCCCACTGGGCCTCCAGTAGGGATCAGTAAACATGGGCCTCCTTCCCACTGGCCCTCCAATAGGGACCAGTAAACATAGGCTTCCATCCCACTGGGCCTAAAGTAGTTGAGCTTCAAACCCCACATCCTCTCCATCATGTGAGCCTCTTATTTCTGTCCCCACAACATTGCCTGTCTCTACACTCCATCAGCCCCTTGACCACACAAACCCTTATCCCTGCTCATCTTGTCTCCAAACTTGATTATTCCCATGTCTGCTGCCGGCTTCTTTCATCCACTCTCCATAAACCCCGACTTGTCTGAAATGCAGTGGTCAGTACACTGTCTGACACCAAGTGCCGTTCCAACACTACCCCTGACCTCACTGACCTACTACCCTGACCTCACTGACCTCTGTTTCCCTCCTCCCTACCCTCTGCCTCCTGCTGCAGACTCACATTCCCTCCCTCACTCTTCCATCTTCTAACTCGCCTCTCCTGCCCATCGCTGCTTCCTTCATCCCACCATTGACAGCAGAGCCTTCAGATGCCTCGGCCCTGCTCTCTGAACTCCCGCCATTAATCCCTCCCCCTCTCCAGGTCTCTCTCTGCTCCATCAAACTCCATCCTTTCACCCAAGACTTTGATCACTCTTCCGAAAGTCTCCTCACCCCCTACCCCGTTCCTCTTACTGTGGCTCTGTGAAGCATCTTGTGATGTTTTGTACTTTAAAGGTGCTATATAAATGCAAGTTGTGTGTGGATTTCAGGTGGGGACAGAATTGGACACAGTTGTGATGGCCCCTGCAGTCAAATATCCTGCTAACAGGGTCCAGGTTTACACATGTAGGCTGGGATTTTGTTGAGGTCCCGATGTCGGGATCCGTGGCGGGGGATGGTGGCGGGGGGGCCGGAAGATCATTCTGACAGCGGCCGGACACGGAGTCCGACGCCAGGAGTGTCGGACCCGATCTTCCTGGTGGTGACGTGGCTCCAGGGCGGTCCCTCCGCTGCTGGGTGACGGGATCCGACTTTACATATTTAAATTAAGTAAATGAATAAATTTAAATAAAATCAACAGCAATCTTCCCGGCTGCCCGCGATCTTCCGAGCGGCGGCCGGCCCTCACACCTTCACTTCCCCGTCCAGGGAAAACTGGCACCACCGAGGTGGGGATGGGGGGAGACTTAGGACCTTTAGTGCAGTGAGAGGGGGATCAGGGTCCAATCAGCATTAATAGTGTAGGGGAGGGTGGGAAGGGGTGACCTCTGAACTTTGATCAGTTTGGGGGGAAAGGTCAAGTCTTGCTGGTAAGTGTTTTGTTGGGGGAGAGGAGGACAACCATTACATTTAATTGTTATTGGGGGGAAGGGGCGAGAGTTTATTTTGCAGTTCATTGGGTGGGGAGGGGTTAGGCCATTAAAAATGTAAATGTAGCAGCAGGACTGGCTGTCCTTTCAAAATGGCACCAGCACCTGTGTAAAGGCAGCTGATGCTGTTGCCAGCGTGGCAGAGCACCCACCCTCCACGTGATTGAGGGGGCAGCACGACCATCGTTTTATGTTGGGCCGCCGTGCGGTCGATCGTGGTAGCATGGCGGCACGGGGACCACATGTGTGACCACCATATTGTTCACCCACAGAATGGGGAAGTGAGTGAGGTAGGAATGTGCTGTCGGGGCCCATGGAACTGTTACCCCAGCATGAAGTGTCCCTCAGGAGGGGAGAGGGAATGTTCCGAGTCCTGAGCTCCATTTCCCACACCAGGCATTTTGTCTTCCAATGAATGAATGAGATGCCAATTTCAAGCCCAGGTTAGGGACAGTCTCGTACTGTGGGCCCAGGTCTACAAGAGGGAATTGGAGATAGACCTGAAAAGGAAAGATTTGCTGGGTTATGGGGCTGGAGAGGGGCAGTGGGAGTAATTGGGTAGCTCACAGGCACGATGGGCTGAATGGCCTCCTTCTGTGCTGTAAGATTCTAGGTAGTGTGTGCGGTTCACAGTTTTGTCCCGTGTCATTAACAAACGTCCAGCTGCTCCGAGCTCCTTCTTTCACTTCCTCTGTTAGTTAAGTTTCAATCTTCCGATCTGACAGTCTTTGCAGTTATTTTTTACATTGGGGATTTCTGCTGTGGTCGGAGTCTCTAATAATAACCGTCCAATCAGTGAAAATAACAGCAGCTAAGAGCAGTCAGCACTGAGGACCCAGTCTCACTGGGGAACACATTGGGAAGATCAAAGCCATTGTCTTCAGTTCCTGGTACAAACTCCATCCCTCTCCCTGAGCACTGTCTGCTGCCGAACCAGACTCTTTACAACCTTAGTCTCATCTTTGACCCTGATCTGACCCCAAATCCTCCACATCTCAATGATTATCCACTTTCCCCTCTGTAACATTGCCCATCTCTGCCCCTCCCTCACTCCTTCCGCTACTGAAACTCTTCTTCATGTCTTTGTCACCTCCAACTTTACTATTCCAGTGCTCTCCTGACCAGACTGCCATCCTCCACTCTCTGTATTCTTCAGCTCATCCGAAGCTCTGCTCTCTATATCCTGTTCCAAACCAAGTCCTGTTCACCCATCACCCCGGTCCATGCTGACCTACATTGGGCTTCCATCCCCAGACACCCTCAAATTTGAATGTAAAATTCTACTCTCTGGATTTAAATCCCTCCGTAGTCTGGACCCACCCCCCATATCTAGAACCTCCTTTAACCTTGGTCTCCTTGAAACACTTCACCCTCCTTAAAACCCACATCTTTAACCAAGCATTTGGTCACCCTTCCTAATCTCTCTGTATCACTTGTGTCTGTTTTCCTGATGTCATGTGAGGTGGCGTGCGATGTTTCTCTACATTAAAGAGGTGACTTGTTGCTGATATATATCGATGATTTGGTCTTGGACAGAGGGAGCACGATCATTGGAATGTGCTGATTACACAGAAGGAGAGGTTTGACAAACAGGGAGGAGAAGAGACAAAGACTCGGGGAGAGGGATCAGGGAAGGGACAGATCGGAGACTGACACAATTCAATGGCGAGGGGTTTGAGATGATGGGTTTTGGAAGGAAAAGGAGTGAAAAGCTGATGAAGGAAGTGTAGAAGCAGAGAGATCTCGGGTTCAATTACATCATTCCTTGAAAGTGGAAATGCAGATCGATAAACCCTTGAATTAAAACAATCAACAGCGTTTGGAAACTAAAAACTACAGATAGTAGAAATCTGAAATCAAAACCGAGAATTCACTAAACATTCAGCAGCCTCTCGGGGATTAAACTTCAGGTTTTTATTCAAATTGTACTCAATAAACATGTGAATCTGAGGAGAATACAGGACTATGGGGATAGAGCAGGGTAGTGGGATTGGGAATATAGGAACAGGAGGAGGCTGTTCAGCCCATCGAGCCTGTTCTATCCTCCAGTTTGATCATCTGATCTGTCTCTGATCTCCATCTCCCTGCCTTGGTTGCATAACCCACAATACTCCGACCCAACAAAATCTATCAAGCTCATTGTTAAATGTTTAAATTGATCTTCAGCCTCAACAGCTTTATGAGGGAGAGAGTTCCCGATTTCCACTCGCCTTTATGTGAAGAAATGCCTCCTGACATCACCCCGAGCTCTAATATTAAGATTATGTCCCCTTGTTCTCGACTCCCTCACCAGAGGAAACAGTTTCTCTCCATCTCTCTGAATCATCTTAATCCTTTATTCATCTTAAATACCTCAATGAGATCACCCCTAAATTCTCTAAACTCAAGGGAATACAAGCCTAGTCTATACAGTCTGTCCTGATAATTTAACCCTTTCAGTCCCGGTATCATTCTGGTGAATCTGTGCTGCACCCCCTCCAAGGCCAATCTCTCCTTCCTGAGGTGCGGGGCCCAGAACTGAACACAGTTACTCCAGATGCAGTTAAACCAGAGCTTTATACAACTGGAGTAAAACCCCTTTGTATTCCAGTCCCCTTGATGGAAAGACTAACATTCCATTTGCCTTATTCAATATATTTTATACCTGTCACTAGATTTTAATGCTTTCTGTACTTGGACCCCTAAATCTCTCTGTTCCTCCACAGTTTCCAGCTTCTCACCATTTAGAAATTACTCTGATTTATCTTTCTCAGGTCCAAACTGGATGACCTCACACTGTCCACATTGAACTCCATCTGCCATTGTCTTCGGTCCCCGTCACAAACTCCATTCCCGAGCCACTGATTCCATCCCTCTCCCAGGGATTGTCTGAGACTGAACCAGGCAGTTCACAGCCATGGTGTTGTATTTGACCCTGAGATGTGTTACTGACCACATAAACCACATCATCATTAAAACCACCTATTTCCACCTCCGTAACCTCGTCCGAGTCCTCCCTGCCTCAGCTCATCTACTGCTGAAACACTCATCCATGCCTTTGTTACCTCTCGACTTGACTATTCCAATGTTCTCCTGTTCGCATCACAGTTACCATCCTCTGTAAACTAGAGCTGATCCAAAACTCTGCTGCCCATGTCTGAACCCAGACCATGTCACATTCCCCCATCACTGTGATCACTGACCTACATTGGCTCCTGTTCCAGCAACACCTCGATGTTGCCTCATCTTGCCTCACATTATCCCGACTCTCTGTCTCCTACCTCCTAACCAATTCCTTACCCATGTCAAAAGGTTTCCTCACATTCCATATGCTTCTATTTTGCGAACAGTCTCTTGTGTGGAACCTTCTCAAATGCCTTCTGGAAATCCATATAAATAACATCCATAGACATTCCCTTATCTACCACATTAGTGACCTCTTCAAAAAATACAACTCGATTAGTTAAACATGTTTCACCCTTTTTAAATCCGTGCTGACTCTCTCTGATCAGTTTCTATTTGTCAGTCATTCTGTCCCTAATAACAGATTCAAATAACTTCCCCAAAACAGATGTTAAACTGAGATGTTAGTCGTGAATTACTCGAGCAAACAGCTGAAAGAGAGACGAGGGGCTGAACGGCCTCCTCCTGTGCTGTAGAATTATACTGCTTTTTGGCTGAAACATGTGGATTGGAACAGGAGGTGTGCTGGAGTTTAAACAATGAGTTAAATGTGGACGTAGTGTCATTAGTGGGTAATGCACAGTCTACATTGTGTCCAGGACCCTCTCTAAAAGATGTCTTTCTCTTTTTCCCTTTTTCAGGTCCAGGGCTGTAATTAAGGAGCTGAAAGAATATTTAGTGAAGAAGTTTCCGGACGGTGCGGTGTGTGTGAAGGTGTTCGGCAGTGACTGACGATTACAGCTCCTTGTTCAGTCTGCTCCGCCCTCACCACTGATCAAGCCATGTAACCTCCTGTCACACTGAGTGAAATTACAATCGATATCATAGTGTCAGTCACAGAAAACAACAGCATCACAGTCTGAGTCACTAGGACAGACATCACTGCCTCACATCAAAGAACAGATCCCTAATCCCCTCTCACCATGTTCATAAATCATACGGCAGTGAAAATATACTGACAAACACCACCTTATATTAAACACTCACACCCATAGAACACCTTCAGAGGTAGAAGACGGGACAGAGATTGAGAGAGAGAAAAAGAGAGAGTGAGATGGAGAGAGAGAGAGAGGGAGTGAGAGGGACTGAGATGGAGAGAGAGAGAGAGGGAGTGAGAGGGAGTGAGATGGAGACAGAGACTCTGTGTCAGCTCCTGTACATGGAAGAGTGAAGAAGTCTTATTGCAGTTGGATCGGACCTTGCTGAGACCACACCTGGAGAACTGTGGACAGTTTTGGTCTCTTTACCAAAGGAAGGATATTCTGACCTTGGAAGGAGAGCAGCAAAGATTCACCAGACTGATTCCTGGGATGAGGGGATTGTCCTATGAGGAGAGATTGAGTCGACTGGGATATTATTCCCTGAAATGTAGAAGAATGAGAGGTGATCTGATTGAAAGATATACAATTTTTAATGTGACTGACAGGGTAGATACTGGGAGGATGTTTTCCCCTGGCTGGGGAATCTAGAACAAGGGGTCACAGTCTCAGAATAAGGGGTCGGCCATTTCGGATTGAGATCAGGAGAAAGTTCTTCACTCAAGGGGTTGTGAATCTTTGGAATTCTGTTTCCCAGAGAGCAGTGGATGCTCAGTCATTGAAGACAGGAGTCTATAGATCTGGAGTGCGCCTGTTCCTGCCCAATTTCTAATACAATAGTGGAATTACACTCGAACCCTTGCTGCATGTAAAGTATCAGCCATGGCTCAGTGTTTGCAGTAACATTTATACTCATCAGTCTCCAGACAGAGCAAAATTCATCCAGTGCAGTCTCCAACCGGGGCTCCATTCATCCAGTGCAGACGCCAGCCAGGGCTCCATTCATCCAATGCAGTCTCCATCCGGGGCTCCATTCATCCAGTGCAGTCTCCAGCCAGGGATCCATTCATCCAGTGCAGTCTCCAGCCAGAGCACAATTCATCCAGTGCAGTCTCCAGCCGGGGCTCCATTCATCCAGTGCAGTCTCCAGTCAGGGCTCCGTTCATCCAGTGCCGTCTCCAGCCAGGGCTCCATTCATCCAGTGCAGTCTCCAGTCAGGGCTCCATTCATCCAGTGCAGTCTCCAGTAAGGGCTCCGTTGATCCAGTGCCGTCTCCAGCCAGGGCTCCATTCATCCAGTGCAGTCTCCAGTCAGGGCTCCGTTCATCCAGTGCCGTCTCCAGTCAGGGCTCCATTCATCCAGTTTTGTCTTCAGCCAGGACTCCATTCATCCAGTGCAGTCTCCGGTCAAGGCTCCAAACATCCAGTGCAGTCTCTAGCCATGGCTCCATTCATCCAGTGCAGTCTCCAGTCAGGGCTCCGTTCATCCAGTGCCGTCTCCAGTCAGGGCTCCATTCATCCAGTTCAGTCTTCAGCCAGGGCTCGATTCATCCAGTGCCGTCTCCAGTCAGGGCTCCATTCATCCAGTGCAGTCTCGAGCCAGGGCTCCATTCATCGAGTGCAGTCTCCAGCCAGGGCTCCATTCAACCAGTGCAGTCTCCAGCCAGGGCCCCATTCATCCAGTGCCATCTCCAGCCAAGGCTCCATTCATTCAGTGCAGTCTCTAGCCAGGGCTCCATTCATGCAGTGCAGTCTCCAGCCAGGGCTCAATTCATCCAGTGCAGTCTCCAGTCAGGTCTCCATTCATCCAGTGCAGTCTCCAGCCAGGGCTCCATTCATCCAGTGCCATCTCCAGCCAGGGCCCCATTCATCCAGTGCCGTCTTCAGCCAGGGCTCAATTCATCCAGTGCCGTCTGCAGCCAGGGCTCCATTCATCCAGTGCAGTCTCCAGCCAGCCCTCCATTCATCCAGTGCAGTCTCCAGCCAGGGCTCCATTCATCCAGTGCAGCCTCCAGCCAGGGCTCCATTCATCCAGTTAAGTCTTCAGCCAGGGCTCCATTCATCCAGTGCGGTCTCCAGCCAGGGCTCCAATCATCAAGTTCAGTCTTCAGTCAGGGCTCGATTCATCCAGTGCCATCTCAAGTCAGGTCTCCATTCATCCAGTTCGGTCTTCAGCGAGGGCTCCATTCCTCCAGTGCAGTCTCCAGTCAGGGCTCCATTCATCCAGTGCAGTCTCCAGTCAGGGCTCCATTCATCCAGTGCCGTCTCATGTCAGGGCTCCATTCATCCAGTTCAGTCTTCAGCCAGGGCTCGATTCATCCAGTGCTGTCTCCAGTCAGGGCTACATTCATCCAGTGCAGTCTCCAGCCAGGGCTCCATTCATCCAGTGCAGTCTCCGGTCAAGGCTCCATTCATCCAGTGCAGTCTCAAGCCAGGGCTCCATTCATCCAGTGCAGTCTCCAGTCAGGGCTCCGTTCATCCAGTGGCGTCTCCAGTCAGGGCTCCATTCATCCAGTTCCGTCTCCAGCCAGGGCTCCATTCATCCAGTGCCGTCTCCGGTCAAGGCTCCATTTATCCAGTGCAGTCTCCAGCCAGGGCTCCATTCATCCAGTGCAGTCTCCAGTCAGGGCTCCGTTCGTCCAGTGCCGTCTCAAGTCAGGGCTCCATTCATCCAGTTCAGTCTTCAGCCAGGGCTCGATTCATCCAGTGCCGTCTCCAGTCAGGGCTCCATTCATCCAGTGCAGTCTCGAGCCAGGGCTCCATTCATCCAGTGCAGTCTCCAGCCAGGGCTCCATTCATCCAGTGCAGTCTCGAGCCAGGGCTCCATTCATTCAGTGCAGTCTCCAGCCAGGGCTCCATTCATCCAGTGCAGTCTCCAGCCAGGGCTCCATTCATCCAGTGCCGTCTCCAGCCAAGGCTCCATTCATTCAGTGCAGTCTCTAGCCAGGGCTCCATTCATGCAGTCAGTCTCCAGCCAGGGCTCAATTCATCCAGTGCAGTCTCCAGTCAGGGCTCCATTCATCCAGTGCAGTCTCCAGCCAGGGCTCCATTCATCCAGTGCCATCTCCAGCCAGGGCTCCATTCATCCAGTGCCGTCTACAGCCAGGGCTCAATTCATCCAGTGCCGTCTGCAGCCAGGGCTCCATTCATCCAATGCAGTCTCCAGCCAGCCCTCCATTCATCCAGTGCAGTCTCCAGCCAGGGCTCCGATCATCCAGTGCCGTCTCCAGCCAGGGCTCCAATCATCAAGTTCAGTCTTCAGCCAGGGCTCGATTCATCCAGTGCCGTCTCAAGTCCGGTCTCCATTCATCCAGTTCGGTCTTCAGCGAGGGCTCCATTCCTCCAGTGCAGTCTCCAGTCAGGGCTCCATTCATCCAGTGCAGTCTCCGGTCAAGGCTCCATTCATCCAGTGCAGTCTCCAGTCAGGGCTCCATTCATCCAGTGCCGTCTCATGTCAGGGCTCCATTCATCCAGTTCAGTCGTCAGCCAGGGCTCGATTCATCCAGTGCCGTCTCCAGTCAGGGCTCCATTCATCCAGTGCAGTCTCCAGCCAGGGCTCCATTCATCCAGTGCAGTCTCCGGTCAAGGCTCCATTCATCCAGTGCAGTCTCCAGCCAGGGCTCCATTCATCCAGTGCAGTCTCCAGTCAGGGCTCCGTTCATCCAGTGGCATCTCCAGTCAGGGCTCCATTCATCCCGTTCAGTCTCCAACCAGGGCTCCATTCAGCCAGTGCCGTCTCCGGTCAAGGCTCCATTCATCCAGTGCAGTCTCCAGCCAGGGCTCCATTCATCCAGTGCAGTCTCCAGTCAGGGCTCCGTTCGTCCAGTGCCGTCTCCAGTGTGGGCTCCATTCATCCAGTTCATTCTTCAGCCAGGGCTCGATTCATCCAGTGCCGTCTCCAGTCAGGGATCCATTCATCCAGTGCAGTCTCGAGCCAGGGCTCCATTCATCCAGTGCAGTCTCCAGCCAGGGCTCCATTCATCCAGTGCAGTCTCCAGCCTGGGCTCCACTCATCCAGTGCCATCTCCAGCCAAGGCTCCATTCATTCAGTGCAGTCTCTAGCCAGGGCTCCATTCATGCAGTGCAGTCTCCAGCCAGGGCTCATTTCATCGAGTGCAGTCTCTAGCCAGGGCTCCATTCATCCAGTGCAGTCTCCAGCCAGGGCTCCATTCATCCATTGCAGTCTCCAGACAGGGCTCCATTCATCCAGTGCAGTCTCCAGCCAGGGCTCCATTCATCCATTGCAGTCTTCAGCCAGAGCTCCATTCATCCAGTGCAGTCTCCAGCCAGTGCTCCATTCATCCAGTGCCGTCTCCAGCCAAGGCTCCATTCATCCAGTGCAGTCTCCAGCCAGGGCTCCATTCATCCAGTGCAGTCTCCAGCCAGGGCTCCATTCATCCAGTGCAGTCTCTAGCCAGGGCTCCATTCATCCAATGCAGTCTCCAGCCAGGGCTCCATTCATCCAGTGCAGTCTCCAGCCAGGGCTCCATTCATCCAGTGCAGTCTCTAGCCAGGGCTCCATTCATCCAGTGCAGTCTCCAGCCAGGGCTCCATTCATCCAGTGCAGTCTCTAGCCAGGGCTCCATTCATCCAGTGCCGTCACCTGCCAAGGCTCCATTCATCCAGTGCAGTCTCCAGCCAGAGCTCCATTCATCCAGTGCAGTCTCTAGCCAGGGCTCCATTCATCCAGTGCAGTCTCCAGCCAGGGCTCCATTCATCCAGTGCAGTCTCTAGCCAGGGCTCCATTCATCCAGTGCAGTCTCTAGCCAGGGCTCCATTCATCCAGTGCAGTCTCCAGCCAGGGCTCCATTCATCCAGTGCAGTCTCTAGCCAGGGCTCCATTCATCCAGTGCAGTCTCTAGCCAGGGCTCCATTCATCCAGTGCCGTCTCCAGCCAGGGCTCCATTCATCCAGTGCAGTCTCTAGCCAGGGCTCCATTCATCCAGTGCCGTCACCTGCCAAGGCTCCATTCATCCAGTGCAGTCTCCAGCCAGAGCTCCATTCATCCAGTGCAGTCTCTAGCCAGGGCTCCATTCATCCAGTGCAGTCTCCAGCCAGGGCTCCATTCATCCAGTGCAGTCTCTAGCCAGGGCTCCATTCATCCAGTGCAGTCTCTAGCCAGGGCTCCATTCATCCAGTGCAGTCTCCAGTCAGGGCTCCATTCATCCAGTGCAGTCTCTAGCCAGGGCTCCATTCATCCAGTGCAGTCTCCAGCCAGGGCTCCATTCATCCAGTGCAGTCTCCAGTCAGGGCTCCATTCATCCAGTGCAGTCTCTAGCCAGGGCTCCATTCATCCAGTGCAGTCTCTAGCCAGGGCTCCATTCATCCAGTGCAGTCTCCAGCCAGGGCTCCATTCATCCAGTGCAGTCTCCAGCCAGGGCTCCATTCATCCAGTGCAGTCTCCAGCCAGGGCTCCATTCATCCAGTGCAGTCTCGAGCCAGGGCTCCATTCATCCAGTGCAGTCTCCAGCCAGGGCTCCATTCATCCAGTGCAGTCTCTAGCCAGGGCTCCATTCATCCAGTGCCGTCACCTGCCAAGGCTCCATTCATCCAGTGCAGTCTCCAGCCAGAGCTCCATTCATCCAGTGCAGTCTCTAGCCAGGGCTCCATTCATCCAGTGCAGTCTCCAGCCAGGGCTCCATTCATCCAGTGCAGTCTCTAGCCAGGGCTCCATTCATCCAGTGCAGTCTCTAGCCAGGGCTCCATTCATCCAGTGCAGTCTCCAGCCAGGGCTCCATTCATCCAGTGCAGTCTCTAGCCAGGGCTCCATTCATCCAGTGCAGTCTCTAGCCAGGGCTCCATTCATCCAGTGCAGTCTCCAGCCAGGGCTCCATTCATCCAGTGCAGTCTCTAGCCAGGGCTCCATTCATCCAGTGCCGTCACCTGCCAAGGCTCCATTCATCCAGTGCAGTCTCCAGCCAGAGCTCCATTCATCCAGTGCAGTCTCTAGCCAGGGCTCCATTCATCCAGTGCAGTCTCCAGCCAGGGCTCCATTCATCCAGTGCAGTCTCTAGCCAGGGCTCCATTCATCCAGTGCAGTCTCTAGCCAGGGCTCCATTCATCCAGTGCAGTCTCCAGTCAGGGCTCCATTCATCCAGTGCAGTCTCTAGCCAGGGCTCCATTCATCCAGTGCAGTCTCCAGCCAGGGCTCCATTCATCCAGTGCAGTCTCTAGCCAGGGCTCCGTTCATCCAGTTCAGTCTCCAGTCAGGGCTCCATTCATCCAGTGCAGTCTCTAGCCAGGGCTCCGTTCATCCAGTTCAGTCTCTAGCCAGGGCTCCGTTCATCCAGTTCAGTCTCCAGCCAGGGCTCCATTCATCCAGTGCAGTCTCTAGCCAGGGCTCCATTCATCCAGTGCAGTCTCCAGTCAGGGCTCCATTCATCCAGTGCAGTCTCTAGCCAGGGCTCCATTCATCCAGTGCAGTCTCCAGTCAGGGCTCCATTCATCCAGTGCAGTCTCTAGCCAGGGCTCCATTCATCCAGTGCAGTCTCCAGCCAGGGCTCCATTCATCCAGTACAGTCTCCAGCCAGGGCTCCGTTCATCCATCATATCAGTAAAAAGTACAAGGTGAAAACCATCAAAATGTAATCGTGGAGTCCGACCTCAGGATGGGGGAGCAGGGAGCTGCATGGATTGGTGAAGAGATACACACCTCCCTGACCTCCATCCCTCCCTCTATCTGACCTCCATCCCTCTCTCTATCTGATCTCCATCCCTCCCTCTATCTGACCTCCATGCCTCCCTCTATCTGACCTCCATCCCTCCCTCTATCTGACCTCCATCCCTCCCTCTATCTGACCTCCATCCCTCCCTCTATCTGACCTCCATCCCTCCCTCTATCTGACCTCCATCCCTCTCTCTATCTGATCTCCATCCCTCCCTCTATCTGATCTCCATCCCTCCCTCTATCTGACCTCCATCCCTCCCTCTATCTGAGCTCCATCCCTCCCTCTATCTGATCTCCATCCCTCCCTCTATCTGAGCTCCATCCCTCCCTCTTTCTGAGATCCATCCCTCCCTCTATCTGATCTCCATCCCTCCCTCTATCTGAGCTCCATCCCTCCCTCTATCTGATCTCCATCCTTCCCTCTATCTGAGCTCCATCCCTCCCTCTATCTGATCTCCATCCCTCCCTCTGTCTGAGCTCCATCCCTCCCTCTATCTGATCTCCATCCCTCCCTCTATCTGATCTCCATCCCTCCCTCTATCTGAGCTCCATCCCTCCCTCTATCTGAGCTCCATCCCTCCCTCTATCTGAGCTCCATCCCTCCCTCTATCTGATCTCCATCCCTCCCTCTATCTGAGCTCCATCACTCCCTCTATCTGATCTCCATCCCTCCCTCTATCTGATCTCCATCCCTCCCTCCAGAGCTTTCTGCAAATAAACACTGAATGGATGAAAGATACAATAAAAGAATTATGAAGATGATTATCAGAGATGTGTCATTATTATAGTTAAAAAGGTCTCCTTCTCAGTGAAGATATATCCTGCTGAGTAATATATACAGACAGGCTGTGCTAAAGTTGGACAATGTTGAGATGTAGATTTTATATTTTACCAAAAAGCAGAATTGAGTAAACAAGATGTGAACAAGATGATTAGAAATTGTTTACAGACACTGATGACAGTCTCTGTGTTCCTCAGGCGGTCTCAGTCGTGTTGTTCACAAACCATGGGGGGACTTTTATTCCCTCCCCCATGACGGGTTTGGAGGTGGGAGAGCCGATAATGGGGTGGGATGGTGACGGGGGAGGGACCACCGCCAATTAAGGCCCTTTAGAGGGTAATTAATTCCCAATTACCTCATTGCACTGCCACCACAATTAGCCCAGCTGTGGACGGGGCCTGTCACCACACGGGGAGCATGACAAGGAAAACCGTGCGAGTTGCTTCCTGGCTCCGTTTGGGGAGGGGAGAGTCCCTTGTTAAAAGACACTTAGTGCCTGAACACGGAACCCAGTATCGGGAATGGGGGCCCGCTGAGAGTCAACCCCCCTTCCCTTGATGCTGACCCCCCTACACACCTCTCCCATATGACCCCCACCCCGCGGAACCACTCCTGCCCTGACCTACCTGTGACCTGGTTCCTGCACCGCTCCGAGGCCTCGGGTTGGTTCTCCACTGTCAGCAGCCACTGCCTCCACTGTGGCGTTGCTCAGTTCCTCTGATTGGCCGGCAGTTCTCAGAGGGCGGGACTTCAGTGTGGTCCTTGATCCCAGGAAAGGTCCACTGCTGTCCAGTTACGCGCCTAATTGGTACTTTATTTGGTGAGCCTCCCACAGAAGGAGTAAAGCGGGGCTCTTGGTGGGTCTTTTGCTGGAGTCGGGACCCTGTCACCTGGATAAACTCCTGACCCATGTTTTGCAGTCAGCCTGCTCTTCTTAACGGCAGGCTGTCCCTTTTAAAGGAAATCTGAACTGAATAATATTAATGCAATTGAAATGGTTTCAAACTGAATGCTGGCATGATGGATGTGATGCTGGAGGCATCAGCGGTGAAGGTGGTTAGGAAGAAAGACATTATGGATCCTCGGAGTGGGGGGAGGGTGGGGTGTGTGCGGGGTGGTCAGGAGGCATTGGTGGGAGTGTGAGGATGAGGTGGAGAATCTGACTGCCATGAGTGAGTCCTGAGTGCCAGGGATTGTTACTGGGTGAGTGATGGGGGTTTGGTACAATGAGCAGCAGGAGAGGTTGGTGCTGTGCTTGGTGGGAGATGTCCTGTGAAGATACATTCACTGACCTTGACCACCCCTGTGAGGTCACTGAACTTCCCACGACATTACTGTCAGGTCCTCAGGTCCAGACTGCAGGAATTGACCTCCCTGGTCATCGCTCCCATTCTCTTCTCAGCATTTTGCTTTGAGGGCCTCCTGGCTCCTTGTGCAAACATTGATTCTCTACTCCTTTGTACCTCCTCTATTAATGTCTCCAGTGTCACAATGGGAACACTGAGAGCCCTCTCTCTGCTCTCCAGTCTGTGTACTCAGGAACATCACACTTCACAATCCAGTCTGTGTACTCAGATACATCACACTTCACAATCCAGTCTGTGTACTCAGATACAACACACTTCACAATCCAGTCTGTGTACTCAGGTGCATCACACTTCACTATCCAGTCTGTGTACTCAGGTACATCACACTTCACAACCCAGTCTGTGTACTCAGATACATCACAATTCACAATCCAGTCTGTGTACTCAGATACATCACACTTCACAATCCGGTCTGTGTACTCAGGTACATCACACTTCATAATCCAGTCTGTGTACTCAGAAACATCACACTTCACAATCCGGTCTGTGTCCTCAGGTACATCACACATCACAATCCGGTCTGTGTACTCAGGTACATCACACTTCACAATCCGGTCTGTGTACTCAGGTACATCACACGACACATTCCACTCTGTGTACTCAGGTACATCGCACTTCACAATCCAGTCTGTGTACTCAGATACATCACACTTCACAATCCAGTCTGTGTACTCTGATACATCACACTTCACAATCCAGTCTGTGCAATCAGATGCATCACACTGCACAATTCAGTCAGTGTATTCAGATACATCACACTTCACAATCCAGTCTGTGCAATCAGATACATCACACTTCACAATCCAGTCTGTGTACTCAGGTACATCACACTTCACAATGCAATCTGTGTACTCAGGTATATAACACTTCACAATCCAGACAGTGTACTCAGGTACATCACACTTCACAATCCAGTCCGTGTACTCAGGTACATCACATTTCACAATCCAGTCTGTGTACTCAGGTACATCACACTTCACAATCCTATCTGTGCACTCAGGTACATCACACTTCACAATCCACTCTGTGTACTCAGGTACATCACAATTCACAATCCATTCTGTGTACTCAGGTACATCACACTTCACAATGCAATCTGTGCACTCAGGTACATCACACTTCACAATCCAGTCTGTGTACTCAGGTATATCACACTTCACAATCCAGACTGTGTACTCAGGTATATCACACTTCACAATACGGACTGTGTACTCAGAGACATCACCGTTCACAATCCAATCTGTGTACTCAGGTACATCACACTTCACAATCCAGTCTGTGTACTCAGGTATATCACACTTCACAATACGGACTGTGTACTCAGAGACATCACCGTTCACAATCCAATCTGTATACTCAGGTATATCACACTTCACAATCCAGTCCGTGAACTCAGGTACATCACACTTCACAATCCAGTCTCTGTACTCAGGTACATCACACTTCACAAACCAGTCTGTGTACTCAGGAACATCACACTTCACAATCCAGTCTGTGTACTCAGGTACATCACACTTCACAATCCACTCTGTGTACTCAGGTACATCACAATTCACAATCCATTCTGTGTACTCAGGTACATCACACTTCACAATGCAATCTGTGTACTCAGGTATATAACACTTCACAATCCAGACTGTGTACTCAGGTACGTCACACTTCGCAATCCAGTCCGTGTACTCAGGTACATCACATTTCACAATCCAGTCTGTGTACTCAGGTACATCACACTTCATAATCCTGTCTGTGCACTCAGGTACATCACACTTCACAATCCACTCTGTGTACTCAGGTACATCACAATTCACAATCCATTCTGTGTACTCAGGTACATCACACTTCACAATCCAGTCCGTGTACTCAGGTACATCACAATTCACAATCCATTCTGTGTACTCAGGTACATCACACTTCACAATCCAGACTGTGTACTCAGGTACATCACACTTTACAATCCAGTCTGTGTACTCAGGTACATCACACTTCACAAACCAGTCTGTGTACTCAGGTACATCACACTTCACAATCCAGTCTGTGTACTGAGGTACATCACACTTCACAATCCAGTCCGTGTACTCAGGTACATCACAATTCACAATCCATTCTGTGTACTCAGGTACATCACACTTCACAACCCAGTCTGTGTACTCAGATACATCACAATTCACAATCCAGTCTGTGTACTCAGATACATCACACTTCACAATCCGGTCTGTGTACTCAGGTACATCACACTTCATAATCCAGTCTGTGTACTCAGAAACATCACACTTCACAATCCGGTCTGTGTCCTCAGGTACATCACACATCACAATCCGGTCTGTGTACTCAGGTACATCACACTTCACAATCCGGTCTGTGTACTCAGGTACATCACACGACACATTCCACTCTGTGTACTCAGGTACATCGCACTTCACAATCCAGTCTGTGTACTCAGATACATCACACTTCACAATCCAGTCTGTGTACTCTGATACATCACACTTCACAATCCAGTCTGTGCAATCAGATGCATCACACTGCACAATTCAGTCAGTGTATTCAGATACATCACACTTCACAATCCAGTCTGTGCAATCAGATACATCACACTTCACAATCCAGTCTGTGTACTCAGGTACATCACACTTCACAATGCAATCTGTGTACTCAGGTATATAACACTTCACAATCCAGACAGTGTACTCAGGTACATCACACTTCGCAATCCAGTCCGTGTACTCAGGTACATCACATTTCACAATCCAGTCTGTGTACTCAGGTACATCACACTTCACAATCCTATCTGTGCACTCAGGTACATCACACTTCACAATCCACTCTGTGTACTCAGGTACATCACAATTCACAATCCATTCTGTGTACTCAGGTACATCACACTTCACAATGCAATCTGTGCACTCAGGTACATCACACTTCACAATCCAGTCTGTGTACTCAGGTATATCACACTTCACAATCCAGACTGTGTACTCAGGTATATCACACTTCACAATACGGACTGTGTACTCAGAGACATCACCGTTCACAATCCAATCTGTGTACTCAGGTACATCACACTTCACAATCCAGTCTGTGTACTCAGGTATATCACACTTCACAATACGGACTGTGTACTCAGAGACATCACCGTTCACAATCCAATCTGTATACTCAGGTATATCACACTTCACAATCCAGTCCGTGAACTCAGGTACATCACACTTCACAATCCAGTCTCTGTACTCAGGTACATCACACTTCACAAACCAGTCTGTGTACTCAGGAACATCACACTTCACAATCCAGTCTGTGTACTCAGGTACATCACACTTCACAATCCACTCTGTGTACTCAGGTACATCACAATTCACAATCCATTCTGTGTACTCAGGTACATCACACTTCACAATGCAATCTGTGTACTCAGGTATATAACACTTCACAATCCAGACTGTGTACTCAGGTACATCACACTTCGCAATCCAGTCCGTGTACTCAGGTACATCACATTTCACAATCCAGTCTGTGTACTCAGGTACATCACACTTCATAATCCTGTCTGTGCACTCAGGTACATCACACTTCACAATCCACTCTGTGTACTCAGGTACATCACAATTCACAATCCATTCTGTGTACTCAGGTACATCACACTTCACAATCCAGTCCGTGTACTCAGGTACATCACAATTCACAATCCATTCTGTGTACTCAGGTACATCACACTTCACAATCCAGACTGTGTACTCAGGTACATCACACTTTACAATCCAGTCTGTGTACTCAGGTACATCACACTTCACAAACCAGTCTGTGTACTCAGGTACATCACACTTCACAATCCAGTCTGTGTACTGAGGTACATCACACTTCACAATCCAGTCCGTGTACTCAGGTACATCACAATTCACAATCCATTCTGTGTACTCAGGTACATCACACTTCACAATCCAGACTGTGTACTCAGGTACATCACACTTTACAATCCAGTCTGTGTACTCAGGTACATCACACTTCACAAACCAGTCTGTGTACTCAGGTACATCACACTTCACAATCCAGTCTGTGTACTCAGGTACATCACACTTCACAATCCACTCTGTGTACTCAGGTACATCACAATTCACAATCCATTCTGTGTACTCAGGTACATCACACTTCACAATGCAATCTGTGTACTCAGGTATGTAACACTTCACAATCCAGACTGTGTACTCAGGTACATCACACTTCGCAATCCAGTCCGTGTACTCAGGTACATCACATTTCACAATCCAGTCTGTGTACTCAGAACATCACACTTCACAATGCAATCTGTGCACTCAGGTACATCACACTTCACAATCCAGTCCGTGTACTCAGGTACATCACAATTCACAATCCATTCTGTGTACTCAGGTACATCACACTTCACAATCCAGACTGTGTACTCAGGTACATCACACTTTACAATCCAGTCTGTGTACTCAACTACATCACACTTCACAATCCAGTCTGTGAACACAGGTACATCACACTTCACAATCCAGTCTCTGTACTCAGGTACAACAGACTTCACAATCCAGTCTGTGAACTCAGGTGCATCACACTTCACAATCCGGTCTGTGTAGTCAGGTACATCACACTTCACAATCCGGTCTGTGTACTCAGGTACATTACACTTCACAATCCGGTCTGTGCACTCAGGTACATCACACCTCACAATCCAGTCTGTGTACTCAGGTACATCACACTTCACAATCCAGTCTGTGTACTCAGGTACATCACACTTCACAATCCAGTCTGTGTACTCAGGAACATCACACTTCACAATCCAGTCTGTGTACTCAGGAACATCACACTTCACAATCCAGTCTGTGTACTCTGGTACATCACACTTCACAATCCAGTCTGTGTACTCAGGAACATCACACTTCACAATCCAGTCTGTGTACACAGGTACATCACACTTCACAATCCGGTCTGTGTACTCAGGTACATCACACTTCACAATCCAGTCTGTGTACACAGGTACATCACACTTCACAATCCAGTCTGTGTAATCAGGAACATCACACTTCACAATACAGTCTGTGTACTCAGATACATCACCCTTCACAATCCAATCTGTGTACTCATGTACATCACACTTCACAATCCGGTCTGTGTACTCAGGTACATCACACTTCACAATCCAGTCTGTGTACTCAGGTACATCACACTTCACAATCCATTCTGTGTACTCAGGTACATCACACTTCACAATCCGGTCTGTGTACTCAGGTACATCACACTTCACAGTCCAGTCAGTGCACTCAGGTACATCACACTTCACAATCCAGTCTGTGTACTCAGGAACATCACACTTCACAATCCAGTCTGTGTACTCTGGTACATCACACTTCACAATCCAGTCTGTGTACTCAGGAACATCACACTTCACAATCCAGTCTGTGTACACAGGTACATCACACTTCACAATCCGGTCTGTGTACTCAGGTACATCACACTTCACAATCCAGTCTGTGTACACAGGTACATCACACTTCACAATCCAGTCTGTGTAATCAGGAACATCACACTTCACAATACAGTCTGTGTACTCAGATACATCACCCTTCACAATCCAATCTGTGTACTCATGTACATCACACTTCACAATCCGGTCTGTGTACTCAGGTACATCACACTTCACAATCCAGACTGTGTACTCAGGTACATCACACTTCACAATCCATTCTGTGTACTCAGGTACATCACACTTCACAATCCGGTCTGTGTACTCAGGTACATCACACTTCACAGTCCAGTCAGTGCACTCAGGTACATCACACTTCACAATCCAGTCCGTGTTCTCAGGTACATCACACTTCACAATCCAGTCTCTGTACTCAGGTACATCACACTTCGCCATCCAGTACGTGTACTCAGGTACATCACACTTCACAATCCATTCTGTGTGCTCAGGTACATCACACTTCACAATCCAGTCCGTGTTCTCAGGTACATCACACTTCACAATCCGTTCTGTGTACTCAGGTACATCACACTTCACAATCCGGTCTGTGTACTCAGGTACATCACACTTCACAATCCAGTCTGTGTACTCAGGTACATCACTCTTCACAATCCGGGCTGTGCACTCAGGTACATCACACTTCACAATCCAGTCTGTGTACTCAGGTACATTACACTTCACAATCCAGTCTGTGTACTCGGGTACATCACACTTCACAATCCAGTCTGTGTACTCAGGTACATTACACTTCACAATCCAGTCTGTGTACTCAGGTACATTACACTTCACAATCCAGTCTGTGTACTCAGGGACATCACACTTCACAATCCAGTCTGTATACTCAGGTACATCACACTTCACAATCCAGTCTGTGTACTCAGGTGCATCACACTTCACAGTCCAGTCTGTGTACTCAGATACATCACACTTCACAATCCAGTCTGTGTACACAGGTACATCACACTTCACAATCCAGTCTGTGTACTCAGATACATCACACTTCACAATCCAGTCTGTGTAATCAGGTATATTACACTTCTCAATCCAGTCGGTGTACTCAGGAACATCACACTTCACAATCCAGTCTGTGTACTCAGGTACATCACACTTCACAATCCAGTCTGTGTACTCAGGTACATCACACTTCACAATCCAGTCTGTGTGCTCAGGAACATCACACTTCAAAATCCAGTCTGTGTACTCAGGTACATCACACTTCTCAATCCAGTCTGTGTACTCAGGTACATCACACTTCACAATCCAGTCTGTGTACTCAGGTACATCACACTTCACAACCCAGTCCGTGTTCTCAGGTACATCACACTTCACAATCCACTCTGTGTACTCAGGTACATCACACTTCACAATCCAGTCCGTGTACTCAGGTACATCACACTTCACAATCCAGTCTATGTACTCAGGTATATCACACTTCACAATCCAGTCTGTGCAATCAGATACATCACACTTCACAATCCATTCTGTGTACTCAGGTACATCACACTTCACAATCCGGTCTGTGTACTCAGGTACATCACACTTCACAGTCCAGTCAGTGCACTCAGGTACATCACACTTCACAATCCAGTCCGTGTTCTCAGGTACATCACACTTCACAATCCAGTCTCTGTACTCAGGTACATCACACTTCGCCATCCAGTACGTGTACTCAGGTACATCACACTTCACAATCCAGTCCGTGTTCTCAGGTACATCACACTTCACAATCCGTTCTGTGCACTCAGGTACATCACACTTCACAATCCGGTCTGTGTACTCAGGTACATCACACTTCACAATCCAGTCTGTGTACTCAGGTACATCACTCTTCACAATCCGGGCTGTGCACTCAGGTACATCACACTTCACAATCCAGTCTGTGTACTCAGGTACATTACACTTCACAATCCAGTCTGTGTACTCGGGTACATCACACTTCACAATCCAGTCTGTGTACTCAGGTACATCACACTTCACAATCCATTCTGTGTACTCAGGTACATCACTCTTCACAATCCGGTCTGTGTACTCAGGTACATCACACTTCACAGTCCAGTCAGTGCACTCAGGTACATCACACTTCACAATCCAGTCCGTGTTCTCAGGTACATCACACTTCACAATCCAGTCTCTGTACTCAGGTACATCACACTTCGCCATCCAGTACGTGTACTCAGGTACATCACACTTCACAATCCATTCTGTGTGCTCAGGTACATCACACTTCACAATCCAGTCCGTGTTCTCAGGTACATCACACTTCACAATCCGTTCTGTGTACTCAGGTACATCACACTTCACAATCCGGTCTGTGTACTCAGGTACATCACACCTCACAATCCAGTCTGTGTACTCAGGTACATCACACTTCACAATCCAGTCTGTGTACTCAGGTACATCACACTTCACAATCCATTCTGTGTACTCTGAACATCACACTTCACAATCCAGTCTGTGTATTCAGGTACATCACACTTTACAATCCAGTCTGTGTACTAAGATACATCACCCTTCACAATCCAATCTGTGTACTCAGGTACATCACACTTCACAATCCAATCTGTGTACTCAGGTACATCACACTTCACAATCCAGTCTGTGTACTCAGGAACATCACACTTCACAATCCAGTCTGTGTACTCGGGTACATCACACTTCACAATCCAGTCTGTGTACTCAGGTACATTACACTTCACAATCCAGTCTGTGTACTCAGGTACATTACACTTCACAATCCAGTCTGTGTACTCAGGGACATCACACTTCACAATCCAGTCTGTATACTCAGGTACATCACACTTCACAATCCAGTCTGTGTACTCAGGTGCATCACACTTCACAGTCCAGTCTGTGTACTCAGATACATCACACTTCACAATCCAGTCTGTGTACACAGGTACATCACACTTCACAATCCAGTCTGTGTACTCAGATACATCACACTTCACAATCCAGTCTGTGTAATCAGGTATATTACACTTCTCAATCCAGTCGGTGTACTCAGGAACATCACACTTCACAATCCAGTCTGTGTACTCAGGTACATCACACTTCACAATCCAGTCTGTGTACTCAGGTACATCACACTTCACAATCCAGTCTGTGTGCTCAGGAACATCACACTTCAAAATCCAGTCTGTGTACTCAGGTACATCACACTTCTCAATCCAGTCTGTGTACTCAGGTACATCACACTTCACAATCCAGTCTGTGTACTCAGGTACATCACACTTCACAACCCAGTCCGTGTACTCAGGTACATCACACTTCACAATCCAGTCTATGTACTCAGGTATATCACACTTCTCAATCTAGTCTGTGTACTCAGGAACATCACACTTCACAATCCAGTCTGTGTACTCCGGTACATCACACTTCACAATCCAGTCTGTGTACTCAGGTACATCACACTTCACAATCCAGTCTGTGTACTCAGGTACATCACACTTCACAATCCAGTCTGTGTACTCAGGTACATCACACATCACAATCCGGGCTGTGCACTCAGGTACATCACACTTCACAATCCAGTCTGTGTGCTCAGGTACATTACCCTTCACAATCCAGTCTGTATACTCGGGTACATCACACTTCACAATCCAGTCTGTGTACTCAGGTACATCACACTTCACAAATCTGTCTGAGTACTCAGGTACATCACACTTCACAATCCAGTCTGTGTACTCACGTACATCACACTTCACAATCCAGTCTGTGTACTCAGGAGCATCACACTTCACAGTCCAGTCTGTGTACTCAGATACATCACACTTCACAATCCAGTCTGTGTACACAGGTACATCACACTTCGCAAACCAGACTCCTTACTCAGGTACATCACACTTCACAATCCATTCTGTGTGCTCAGATACATCACACTTCACAATCCAATCTGTGTACTCAGATACATCACACTTCACAATCCGGTCTGTGTCCTCAGGTACATCACACTTCACAATCCAGTCTGTGTACTCAGGTACATCACACTTCACAATCCAGTCTGTGTACTCAGATACATCACACTTCACAATCCGGTCTGTGTCCTCAGGTACATCACACTTCACAATCCAGTCTGTGTACTCAGGTACATCACACTTCACAATCCAGTCTGTGTACTCAGGAACATCACACTTCACAATCCAGTCTGTGTACTCAGGTGCATCACACTTCACAATCCAGTCTGTGTACTCAGGTACATCACACTTCACAATCCAGTCTGTGTACTCAGGTACATCACACTTCACAATCCAGTCTGTGTACTCAGTAACATCACACTTCACAATCCGGTCTGTGTACTCAGGTACATCACACTTCACAATCCAGTCTGTGTACTCAGTAACATCACACTTTACAATCCAGTCTGTGTACTAAGATACATCACCCTTCACAATCCAATCTGTGTACTCAGGTACATCACACTTCACAATCCAATCTGTGTACTCAGGTACATCACACTTCACAATCCAGTCTGTGTACTCATGAACATCACACTTCACAATCCAGTCTGTGTACTCAGGAACATCACACTTCACAATCCAGTCTGTGTACTCTGGTACATCACACTTCACAATCCAGTCTGTGTACTCAGGAACATCACACTTCACAATCCAGTTTGTGTACACAGGTACATCACACTTCACAATCCGGTCTGTGTACTCAGGTACATCACACTTCACAATCCAGTCTGTGTACACAGGTACATCACACTTCACAATCCAGTCTGTGTAATCAGGAACATCACACTTCACAATACAGTCTGTGTACTCAGATACATCACCCTTCACAATCCAATCTGTGTACTCATGTACATCACACTTCACAATCCGGTCTGTGTACTCAGGTACATCACACTTCACAATCCAGACTGTGTACTCAGGTACATCACACTTCACAATCCATTCTGTGTACTCAGGTACATCACTCTTCACAATCCGGTCTGTGTACTCAGGTACATCACACTTCACAGTCCAGTCAGTGCACTCAGGTACATCACACTTCACAATCCAGTCCGTGTTCTCAGGTACATCACACTTCACAATCCAGTCTCTGTACTCAGGTACATCACACTTCGCCATCCAGTACGTGTACTCAGGTACATCACACTTCACAATCCATTCTGTGTGCTCAGGTACATCACACTTCACAATCCAGTCCGTGTTCTCAGGTACATCACACTTCACAATCCGTTCTGTGTACTCAGGTACATCACACTTCACAATCCGGTCTGTGTACTCAGGTACATCACACCTCACAATCCAGTCTGTGTACTCAGGTACATCACACTTCACAATCCAGTCTGTGTACTCAGGTACATCACACTTCACAATCCATTCTGTGTACTCTGAACATCACACTTCACAATCCAGTCTGTGTATTCAGGTACATCACACTTTACAATCCAGTCTGTGTACTAAGATACATCACCCTTCACAATCCAATCTGTGTACTCAGGTACATCACACTTCACAATCCAATCTGTGTACTCAGGTACATCACACTTCACAATCCAGTCTGTGTACTCAGGAACATCACACTTCACAATCCAGTCTGTGTACTCAGGAACATCACACTTCACAATCCAGTCTGTGTACTCTGGTACATCACACTTCACAATCCAGTCTGTGTACTCAGGAACATCACACTTCACAATCCAGTCTGTGTACACAGGTACATCACACTTCACAATCCGGTCTGTGTACTCAGGTACATCACACTTCACAATCCAGTCTGTGTACACAGGTACATCACACTTCACAATCCAGTCTGTGTAATCAGGAACATCACACTTCACAATACAGTCTGTGTACTCAGATACATCACCCTTCACAATCCAATCTGTGTACTCATGTACATCACACTTCACAATCCGGTCTGTGTACTCAGGTACATCACACTTCACAATCCAGTCTGTGTACTCAGGTACATCACACTTCACAATCCATTCTGTGTACTCAGGTACATCACACTTCACAATCCGGTCTGTGTACTCAGGTACATCACACTTCACAGTCCAGTCAGTGCACTCAGGTACATCACACTTCACAATCCAGTCTGTGTACTCAGGAACATCACACTTCACAATCCAGTCTGTGTACTCTGGTACATCACACTTCACAATCCAGTCTGTGTACTCAGGAACATCACACTTCACAATCCAGTCTGTGTACACAGGTACATCACACTTCACAATCCGGTCTGTGTACTCAGGTACATCACACTTCACAATCCAGTCTGTGTACACAGGTACATCACACTTCACAATCCAGTCTGTGTAATCAGGAACATCACACTTCACAATACAGTCTGTGTACTCAGATACATCACCCTTCACAATCCAATCTGTGTACTCATGTACATCACACTTCACAATCCGGTCTGTGTACTCAGGTACATCACACTTCACAATCCAGACTGTGTACTCAGGTACATCACACTTCACAATCCATTCTGTGTACTCAGGTACATCACACTTCACAATCCGGTCTGTGTACTCAGGTACATCACACTTCACAGTCCAGTCAGTGCACTCAGGTACATCACACTTCACAATCCAGTCCGTGTTCTCAGGTACATCACACTTCACAATCCAGTCTCTGTACTCAGGTACATCACACTTCGCCATCCAGTACGTGTACTCAGGTACATCACACTTCACAATCCATTCTGTGTGCTCAGGTACATCACACTTCACAATCCAGTCCGTGTTCTCAGGTACATCACACTTCACAATCCGTTCTGTGTACTCAGGTACATCACACTTCACAATCCGGTCTGTGTACTCAGGTACATCACACTTCACAATCCAGTCTGTGTACTCAGGTACATCACTCTTCACAATCCGGGCTGTGCACTCAGGTACATCACACTTCACAATCCAGTCTGTGTACTCAGGTACATTACACTTCACAATCCAGTCTGTGTACTCGGGTACATCACACTTCACAATCCAGTCTGTGTACTCAGGTACATTACACTTCACAATCCAGTCTGTGTACTCAGGTACATTACACTTCACAATCCAGTCTGTGTACTCAGGGACATCACACTTCACAATCCAGTCTGTATACTCAGGTACATCACACTTCACAATCCAGTCTGTGTACTCAGGTGCATCACACTTCACAGTCCAGTCTGTGTACTCAGATACATCACACTTCACAATCCAGTCTGTGTACACAGGTACATCACACTTCACAATCCAGTCTGTGTACTCAGATACATCACACTTCACAATCCAGTCTGTGTAATCAGGTATATTACACTTCTCAATCCAGTCGGTGTACTCAGGAACATCACACTTCACAATCCAGTCTGTGTACTCAGGTACATCACACTTCACAATCCAGTCTGTGTACTCAGGTACATCACACTTCACAATCCAGTCTGTGTGCTCAGGAACATCACACTTCAAAATCCAGTCTGTGTACTCAGGTACATCACACTTCTCAATCCAGTCTGTGTACTCAGGTACATCACACTTCACAATCCAGTCTGTGTACTCAGGTACATCACACTTCACAACCCAGTCCGTGTTCTCAGGTACATCACACTTCACAATCCACTCTGTGTACTCAGGTACATCACACTTCACAATCCAGTCCGTGTACTCAGGTACATCACACTTCACAATCCAGTCTATGTACTCAGGTATATCACACTTCACAATCCAGTCTGTGCAATCAGATACATCACACTTCACAATCCATTCTGTGTACTCAGGTACATCACACTTCACAATCCGGTCTGTGTACTCAGGTACATCACACTTCACAGTCCAGTCAGTGCACTCAGGTACATCACACTTCACAATCCAGTCCGTGTTCTCAGGTACATCACACTTCACAATCCAGTCTCTGTACTCAGGTACATCACACTTCGCCATCCAGTACGTGTACTCAGGTACATCACACTTCACAATCCAGTCCGTGTTCTCAGGTACATCACACTTCACAATCCGTTCTGTGTACTCAGGTACATCACACTTCACAATCCGGTCTGTGTACTCAGGTACATCACACTTCACAATCCAGTCTGTGTACTCAGGTACATCACTCTTCACAATCCGGGCTGTGCACTCAGGTACATCACACTTCACAATCCAGTCTGTGTACTCAGGTACATTACACTTCACAATCCAGTCTGTGTACTCGGGTACATCACACTTCACAATCCAGTCTGTGTACTCAGGTACATTACACTTCACAATCCAGTCTGTGTACTCAGGTACATTACACTTCACAATCCAGTCTGTGTACTCAGGGACATCACACTTCACAATCCAGTCTGTATACTCAGGTACATCACACTTCACAATCCAGTCTGTGTACTCAGGTGCATCACACTTCACAGTCCAGTCTGTGTTCTCAGATACATCACACTTCACAATCCAGTCTGTGTACACAGGTACATCACACTTCACAATCCAGTCTGTGTACTCAGATACATCACACTTCACAATCCAGTCTGTGTAATCAGGTATATTACACTTCTCAATCCAGTCGGTGTACTCAGGAACATCACACTTCACAATCCAGTCTGTGTACTCAGGTACATCACACTTCACAATCCAGTCTGTGTACTCAGGTACATCACACTTCACAATCCAGTCTGTGTGCTCAGGAACATCACACTTCAAAATCCAGTCTGTGTACTCAGGTACATCACACTTCTCAATCCAGTCTGTGTACTCAGGTACATCACACTTCACAATCCAGTCTGTGTACTCAGGTACATCACACTTCACAACCCAGTCCGTGTACTCAGGTACATCACACTTCACAATCCAGTCTATGTACTCAGGTATATCACACTTCTCAATCTAGTCTGTGTACTCAGGAACATCACACTTCACAATCCAGTCTGTGTACTCCGGTACATCACACTTCACAATCCAGTCTGTGTACTCAGGTACATCACACTTCACAATCCAGTCTGTGTACTCAGGTACATCACACTTCACAATCCAGTCTGTGTACTCAGGTACATCACACTTCACAATCCGGGCTGTGCACTCAGGTACATCACACTTCACAATCCAGTCTGTGTGCTCAGGTACATTACCCTTCACAATCCAGTCTGTATACTCGGGTACATCACACTTCACAATCCAGTCTGTGTACTCAGGTACATCACACTTCACAAATCTGTCTGAGTACTCAGGTACATCACACTTCACAATCCAGTCTGTGTACTCACGTACATCACACTTCACAATCCAGTCTGTGTACTCAGGAGCATCACACTTCACAGTCCAGTCTGTGTACTCAGATACATCACACTTCACAATCCAGTCTGTGTACACAGGTACATCACACTTCGCAAACCAGACTCCTTACTCAGGTACATCACACTTCACAATCCATTCTGTGTGCTCAGATACATCACACTTCACAATCCAATCTGTGTACTCAGATACATCACACTTCACAATCCGGTCTGTGTCCTCAGGTACATCACACTTCACAATCCAGTCTGTGTACTCAGGTACATCACACTTCACAATCCAGTCTGTGTACTCAGATACATCACACTTCACAATCCGGTCTGTGTCCTCAGGTACATCACACTTCACAATCCAGTCTGTGTACTCAGGTACATCACACTTCACAATCCAGTCTGTGTACTCAGGAACATCACACTTCACAATCCAGTCTGTGTACTCAGGTGCATCACACTTCACAATCCAGTCTGTGTACTCAGGTACATCACACTTCACAATCCAGTCTGTGTACTCAGGTACATCACACTTCACAATCCAGTCTGTGTACTCAGTAACATCACACTTCACAATCCGGTCTGTGTACTCAGGTACATCACACTTCACAATCCAGTCTGTGTACTCAGGAACATCACACTTCACAATCCAGTCTGTGTCCTCAGGTACATCACACTTCACAATCCAGTCTGTGTACTCAGGAACATCACACTTCTCAATCCAGTCTGTGTACTCAGGAACATCACACTTCTCAATCCAGTCGGTGTACTCAGGAACATCACACTTCTCAATCCGGTCTGTGTACTCAGGTACATCACACTTCACAATCCAGTCTGTGTACTCAGGTGCATCACACTTCACAATCCAGTCTGTGTAATCAGGTATATCACACTTCTCAATCCAGTCGGTGTACTCAGGAACATCACACTTCTCAATCCAGTCTGTGTACTCAGGTACATCTCACTTCACAATCCAGTCTGTGTGCTCAGGAACATCACACTTCAAAATCCAGTCTGTGTACTCAGGTACATCACACTTCTCAATCCAGTCTGTGTCCTCAGGTATATCACACTTCTCAATCCAGTCGGTGTACTCAGGAACATCACACTTCACAATCCAGTATGAATACAACATGCAGTGTTTCACTCACAAGTCATATCCTAATTCTACTTTATCTACATCTACATTCCATTCATACTGCCACTGAATCAGAGGACATCAAAGATACATAAAAGTGATATCAGAATAACCACATGGAGCCAGCAAAGGCTCTTTATTCCTCTCTATCCCTTCAAATCATCCTGTTTCAATGGTTATATTGCCCTCTGAAGCTCCATGATTATATTGCTGTTACAAATTCCTCTGATGATTTGATTAATATAAACACAAGTGAGCAGATTAACATTTCCAGACTATCAGAGACATGGATGAGTGAATTGCAGTACAAGTAGAGGCCACCCCAATGTCTGAGTGCTGCAGTGGAAGCTCAGACTGTGGTATTGTAATCTGAGCTTGCTGCCACACAGGCTCAGACTGCTGCCATCATGGCTGTGGATGCCAGTGCTCAAAGGGGCTTGCAGGATCACACAGCAGCCCAGCACCAAGTCCAGCTTGATGGAGGACTGCTTTGATAGATACCTAACTCGGAGAATTGGGGATTGAGAGAATTCAGTGCAATGACTGAAGAGGTTCTGTTCTGATCTTTTGCAAAACACGGAGCAGTCTGAGTGATGAAGCGGGAAACAGCGAGACCTGGTGATCAGCTCTAAGTGTTTCTAGATAATAGTCTAGAAAGTAAAACATGGCAGGGAACCTCAGCCCCGTGGAATACACATCCTGTGTCATGTGGGAAATCCTGGACACTTCACATGAACTGGATGACCACATGTACAGGAAGTGTCACCGGTTACAGCAGCTCGAGCTCTGGGTTTCGGAGTTTGAGCACTGACTGGAGTCACTATGCAGCATCCACGAGGCTGAGAGCTTTCTGGAGGTGGTCACCCTGCAGTTTAAAAATGTGCTGGCAGAGGGGGAATGGGTGAGGGCCAGAAGAACAAGGAGGACCAGGCATGCAGGACAGTGATCCCATGAGTGCGTCTCAATCTCTAACTGGTATTCAGTTCTGAATACTGGTCAGAGTGATGGTTCCACTGGGGAGTGCAGGCAGAGCCAAGTCCACAGCACCATGGGTGTCTCAGCTGTACAGGGAGGGAGGAAGAAGAGTTGAAGAGCAATAGTGGGAGGGACTTCGATAGTGAGGAGAATAGACAGGTGCTTCTGTGACTGCAGAGGTGTTACCATGATGGTATGTTGCCTCCCTGGTGCCAGGGACAAGGATATCACTGAGCGTCAGCAGGACATTCTGACAGGGGAGAGTGAACAGCCAGAGGTCGTGGTCCATATTGGCACCAATGACAGAGGCAGAAGGAGGGATGAGGTCCTGAGGCAGAATTTAGGCAGCTAGGAGGGAGATTGAAAAGCAGAACCTCAAAAGTATTAATCTCCAGATTACTCCCAGTGCCACGTGTTAGTGAGTACAGAAATAGGAAGATAGAGCTGATGAATACATAGAGCTGGAGAGATTATGCAGGAGGGAGGGCTTTAGATTCCTGAGGCTTTGGGACTGCTTCTGGAGGAGGTGGGACCTGTACAAGACGGACTGTTTGCAAATCAACAGGGCCGGGACCAATATCCTCGCAGTGAGTTTTACTCGTGCTGTTGGGGAGAGTTTAAACTAGCTGAGCACAGGGATGGGAACCTGAGAGTAGATTCAGAAGAGAGAGAAGAAAAGTTGGAAATGGAAGGCAGTAAATTAGTCAGCGTCTTTGGAAGGCAGAGAAAACGAAGGTTAGAAAATAAACAAGGGAGTTTGACAGAGCTAAATAATCCAAGTTGAGGAAATAAGGCTGATGAGCTGAGAGCACAGATTGACACATGGCAGTATGATATTTTAGCGATTACTGAGACATGGCTGAAAGAAGGGCAGGAATGGCAGCTCAACATTCCTAGTTACAGGGTTTTCAGACGAGACAGAGATGGGGATATCTCAGGAGGGGGTGAGTTGCAATATTGATTAAAGAAACAATTATAGCTGTGAGGAGAGAAGATATGGTAGAAGGATAAACAAATGTTGCCATATGGGTTGAACTGAAGAACAAAACAGGGGCAATCACACTACTGGGAGTGTGCTATAGACCCTGAAACTGTTAGAAGGGGAGAGAAGAGCAAATATGTAGATAAATTTCAGAACTGCAAAAACAATTAAACAGTAATAGTGGGGGATTTCAACTGAATTACAGAATTACAACAATTTCACAGAATTACAACAGTCTTTAGTGACCTTAATGTGTTGTCATCACCTCACCGAAAGTGAGTAGCACTTTTATACCCCTTAACCTTGCATCGATTCTCACTACTTAGTGAAATCAAGGTAACATTTTAACCAATCTATTCTACATCCTGTCAAAGAGCAAATAATATCTAGCACAGCACAAGGAAGGGAAAACCCGAGCAATTACAGGCCAGTCTGCCTAACTGCAGTGGTGGGAAGATTATTGGAAACATTCTGATAGACCATATAAATCATCATTTAGAGAGGCACAGATTGATCCAGGACAGTGATCTTGGATTTGTTAAGGGAAGGTCATGTCTGATTAAGTTGATTGAATTTTTTGAGGAGGTTACAAGGAGCGTCAATGAGGGCAGCATGTTTGATGCAGTCTACATGGAGTTTAGCAAGGCTTTTGATAAGGTTCCACATGGCAGACTGTTCAGAAAATTAAAAGCCCATGGGATCCAAGGGAAAGTGGGAAATTGGATCAGTGACAGGAAGCAAAGGATTCTGGTTGGCAGGTGTTTTAGTGACTGGAAGTTTCTTTCCAGTGGGTTCCACAGGTCTCAGTACTGGGTCCCTCACTATTTGTGTATATATCAGTGATTTAAACTTCAATGTAGGGGCATGATTAAAAAGATTGCAGATGATGCAAAGATTGTCCGTGTGGTGGATAGTGAGGAAGAAAGCTGTAGACTGCAGGAAGATATCAATGGACTGGTCAGGTGAGCAGAAAAATGGCAAATGGAACTTAATCCGGAGAAGTGAGAGGGAATGAATTTGGGCAGGACAAACCAGGTAAATGAATATACAATAAATGGAGGATTCTGAGAAGTGTAGAGGAATAGAGGGAACTTGGAGTTTATCTGCACAGCTCCCTGAAAGTAGCAGGACAGGTAGAAAAGGTGGTCAAAAAGGCATATGGAATACTTTCCATTATTAGCTGAGCCTAGACTATAAGAGCAAAGCGGTTATTCTGGAACTGTATAAAACACTAGTTAGAACCAGAGAAAGGTTACGGCACAGAAAGAGGCCATTCAGCCCATCGTGGCTGCGCTGGCTGAACAAACAAGCTGCCCATTCTAATCCCACCTTCCGGCACCTGGTCCATAGCCTGGCAGGTTACAGCACTTCAGGTGCAGGTCCAGGTACCTTTTCAATGAGTTGAGGGTTTCTGCCTTCACCACCGATCCAGGCAGTGAATTCCAGATACCCACCACCCTCTGGGTGAAAATGTGTTTCCTCATGTCCTCTCTAATCCTTCCACCAATCACCTTAAATCAGTGGATCGTTAGACCACAGCTAGAATACTGTGTACAGTTCTGGTCACCACATTACAGGAAGAATGTGATCACACAAGAGAGGGTACAGAGGAGATTTACAAGGATGTTACCAGGAATGGAGAATTTCAGCTATGAGGAAAGATTGGATTGGCTGGGGTTATAATCTTTGAAACAGAGGAGGCTGAGGGGAGGTTTAATTGAGGTGTATAAAATTATGAGGGGCCAAGATAGAGTGAATAGGAAGGACCTATTTCCCTCAGCAGAGAGGTCAATAACCAGGAGGCATAGACTTAAAGTAATTGGTGGAAGGATTAGAGGTGAGTTGAGGAGTAATTTTTTCACCCAGAGGGTGGTGGGGGTCTGGAACTCACTGTCTGAAAGGGTGGTGGAGGCAGAAACATTTCAGTGCTGAAATGGTTAATAGTAAGAGTAATTAAAGAGACCGTGTCCCTTTAAGACACTGTTAACCTGGCAGAAACTCTCACTATAAATCAGTCTATCTGGATCCCTCCTCTATCTTAGCCTCTAAAATACTGGTGGCTGTAAGTGTAAGATTGAGTGATGGTGTCTCTTTATCTTCCTTGTTTTCTGCCTCTTCCTCCCTGACTGGGAAGCTCCCAGTTTTCGGGTACCTGAAATGAATATGGACAAGGATTGGGTTGTGGTGAGGGGAGAGGAGAAAGTAAGAAGTGCATGTTTACACCGTCTGCAGCTTGAGAGTCTGAAGAGATTGTGTGATGAGAGAAGGAGGATAAGGTATACAGACAACCTTATCATCGATCTCTCCAGCCCCACCAGTGTCCATAGCCTCAGCGATGCCCCTTCCCATATTGACCAGCACTGTCTCCTCCGTGAGGGTTAAAATCTGCAGATCTGCTTGTCCGCCTCCAGTTCCTTCTTGTTGCCTCTATTATGAACCACCTTCTCCTATAAGAAAGAGAGAAGTGTGAGAGTGAGTGTCCTGTAATATGTTTGATGTGGCTGTCATGGTTGAATAGCTGTGTGCTAGCTGTGAGTTGTTGGTACAAGGTTGGCAGTAATGCTAAGTGTGTGAGGGTGAGGTAAATCCTATGAATTGAAGGGTTGAATACTGATTTATAGAGACTGTTGGTGGCTGGGTGATGTGGGTTTGGTGAATTGAGCAATGGATGAGGTTAGTGATGCAGTTGGTAGGATCTGCCATTTGAAGATGCACTCAGTCACCTTGACAACTCGTGTCAGATCATTAAACTTCTTCCTGCATCCTTGTTCTTGGAGCAACACTCCTGACATTGAGCTCTGCTATTACTTCTTCACACTGTCTCTTGATCATCTATCTGGAGGAGTTCCTGCCTCTCAGTGGATACTGGGTGTTTCTCCTTCTTTCCACTTCTTCCACCAAGACCTGTAACACATCATCAGAAAAGCTTGGTGCACGCTCTCTCACACGTTCAGCCATTCCTCAAAGTATCACAGTGCCATTCCACCTCCACTTTTCCTCCTGTGGTGAGTTCCTCATTTCTACTGGATTGTCTGGTGGCCCAAAGTGCAGACCAGACCTCAGAAAGAGAAACCTGTTGCTGTCCACAACTCACCAGCCCAATGGAAATGAGATCAGTGACCCAGTGTTGGTGGTGCCGTGGACTTCACCATTCAGGTACTGGGATCATTGTTCACATTCCCAAAAATAGGTGCACCTGAATTCCTAGGCCCAGGTTTATCACTGTAGCTATTCTGACAGAGGGCAGGAAAGCATGTTTCTAGTCTCTGTTTGAAGCCAATGTTTTGAAACATCACGCACATTAAGATCTTCCTCAGAGAACTGGTTCATCACAGCAGTCTTTGTGAAGATAATGAATCACTTTTAAAAGGATTTCCTGATGTTCTGAAATAATGGTTATATTTCACTTTAAATTTCTGTACCCAGTGCCACACTCGGACAGATTTCCTCAGCATATTGAGGTCTCGGTAAATTGCTGAGAAAAATCTCATTGTAGGTGTCACTGATCCTGTCTCTGAAACAAAGAGTGTGAACACTTCAGTTTCAACAAGTCACTAATCCTCAATATCCAGTTCTTTCATTTACGATGACAGACATTGCCCCTTTCCTCTATATATTACAAGATATTAATGGAAGAGGAAGGCCATTCGGCCCACCTTAACTCCTCCATTGATGATGACTCTAAAGTCTCCCCAATGCAGCATCCAGCTGGTTCTTCCATGACTTTCATTTCCATTACTTTATCTGGGAATCCATTCCATGATTAGTCACTCTGATATGAAGAAAGACTCCTTGATATTAGTCCTGAAGCTGCCTTTCACTAGTTTGAATGTGTGGCCTCTCGCTCTTGTCATAATTTAATTGGAAGTAATTGTTGGGATTTACTTTTTCCAGAATAAATACCAAGGACCTATTTCTGTTACCTGATGATTCAATATCCAACATCAGACCAAGAATATTCTTTAGACACAGGTGAATGTGAGTGTGACCCAATTTTTATTCTGTAAAATTGCTGTATGTGTCCGCCCAGTGTTTAGTGACCCAGTGTTTCCTGTCAATGGCACCATGGTCTGGGAAAGGGAGCAGAATCGGACAGTCGGGAATAATGTCGTATTCCCACCCTGAGCAAAATTTAGCCCCCCTGCTGCAACCACGGTTAAGCACCTATTCCCCACCCCCCACATGTGGAGGAGAGCGGGGGAGGGTGGGGACTTGTCCGTCTCCCTCTTATCGATACTCCTCAGGAGCAGCTGGTGGAAATTGGAAGTCGCTCCAAGGTTACGACTGTAATGACCCTAATGTGCTGCACTTTGAACTGGCAGCGAAAATTAACTTTCATCTGTAGCTGAAGATGCTGCTTCTGACTCAATTTGTGAAGTTGTGTTTTGTGTTTATTATCTCGGGAAGTAAACACAGAAGCAGAAACCCAGCAAAGAACAAAGCCCCAGATATGAGCCTCCAAATGAGCACTTAACTGTTACTCTGCTATGTAGAATATAGGAACAGGGGTAGGCCATTCAGCCCCTTCAAGACTGTTCCATCATTCAGTTCAATCATGTCTGATCTGTACTCCAGTTACCTGCCTTTGATCCATATTCCTTGTTATTCTTATCTAATAAATATCAGTCAATCTCTGCCTTTAAAATGTCAATTGACCAACATCTCCAATGTTTTAGAGGAGAGAATTCCAATTTCCACCACCCTTTGTGTGAAGAAGTACTTCCTGATTTCGAATCTTCTAATTTTAGGATTATGTCACCTTGTTGTGGATTCCCGAACTTGATAAAATAACTTCTCTTATCAAACCTATCAAATCCTTTTATTACTTTAAGCACCTTAATTAAATCATCTGTTCAACTTTCTAAACTCAGAGGAATACAAGACAATATTTGGTAACTTCACAAATGCATTTTAACAGGAGTTTGTGAGTTTTATATAAAAACTTGGGGCGGCACAGTGGCGTAGTGGTTAGCACCGCAGCCTCACAGCTCCAGCGACCCAGGTTCAATTCTGGGCACTGCCTGTGTGGAGTTTGCAAGTTCTCCCTGTGTCTGCGTGGGTTTCCTCCGGGTGCTCCGGTTTCCTCCCACATGTCAAAGACTTGCAGGTTGATAGGTTAATTGGCCATTATAAATTGCCCCTAGTATAGGTAGGTGGTAGGGAAATATAGGGACAGGTGGGGATGTGGTAGGAATATGGAATTAGTGTAGGATTAGTATAAATGGGTGCTTGATGGTCGGCACAGACTCGGTGGGCCGAAGGGCCTGTTTCAGTGCTGTAACTCTAAACTAACTTGAATTAAATTAAAGTGTCAGTTTCCAATCACTGTACATGTTACTCACTAGAAAGTCTGTATGTAGGGATGTCAGATTATTACAGAATCAGGTTTCCTGTGATGCCCCCATGATTGAATAGCCTGTTGCCAAACACTGTCAACCTGTTTAACCTTGGAGCAATTGAGGTGATTAATTTGATGCTATTGTTAATTTGATTTGTGAAGAATTATTTCCACAGAACACACACACATTCTCGGAGTGAAAATTAATTTCAATTAAACCATTGATCCAGGATGGTACATTTTGTACAACCATATCAGTTTGAGATAATGAGGTCTGTTAACATATTCCAAAGAGTAAATTGATCCCTCGAGGATAGCAATCCAGGGGTGAAAATGGGAAGATGAATTACTATTCTCTAATTTTGTTTGATTATGTTTGGCAATCAAAGTGTATTTACACAGAAACTTCTCTTCTGAGATTCAGTGGGAATATAATCGAGAACAGGGAAGATTTGTACCTTGTTAGTGAAAGGAGCAGGCTTGATGAGCAGAATGGCCTTTTCTTGTTATATGCTTTCCTATATCCTTGTGTGTATCTCCCACATCCAACATTCCAGAGCAACAGACCAAGAGACACCTCAAAGCAAATGTCTGCTCAGGGCCCTGGTGGATTATAAACTCCTGTCGACCATACTTGAGTATGACTAATGGTTCAGTGTATTCTGTGTATGTGACAGTGATGACAGTCAATAGAGGGCACCCTTTACTAAGTAGTTAAACTATCCTGGGCCTAATGCAGTTCACTGCTTTGCTGCTTTATAAACAGTAACATTCTTTGTACAGCTTGCTGGGCATTCGTGCTTGAAGTTAAATTGTGTTTCTCGAAAATAATTTCCGAGCTGGTTCCTGTGATGTTGATTATTACTGATTTCACTGAGAAACAAAGTTCGTGCATCATTTAATAGGATAGGGATGTGGTTCGGGTCTGTCTGAATGTGCTGTGTAGTTCACTCACTGTCAGTGTGGGCAGATTCTGTCATTTGTGATCACATTGGAAGCATTGTGAATTGTGAGGAGGATAGTGTAGAACTTCCAAAGCACATAGACAGGTTGGTGGAATGGGCAGACAAGTGGCAGATGGAATTTAATGTAGAAATGTGTGAAGTGATTTATTTCGGTAGAACGAATGTGGAGAAACAATATAAAATAAAGGGTAAGATTCTAAAGTGGGTGCAGTAACAGAGGGACCTGGGTGTATACGTGTGTAAATCAGTGCAGTGGCAGGACAGGTTGTGAGGGTGGTTAATAAAGCATACATCATCCTAAGTTTTATCAGTAAGGGCACAGAGTACAAAAGCAAGGAAGTTATGTTAAACATGTATAAAACACCGGTTCATCGTCAACTGGAGCATTGCATCCAGTTCAGAGCACCACACGAAAGGAAGGATGTGAAGGCATTAGAGAGGGTGCAGAAAAGGTTCACAAGAATAGTTCCAGGAACGAGGAACTTCAGTTATGTAGATAGATTGGAGAAGCTGGGGCTGAGAGGGGATTTGATCGAGGTATTCAAAATCATGAGGGGTCTGGACAGAGCAGATAGAGAGAAACTGTTCCCACTGAAGGAAGGATCGAGAACCAGAGGGCACAGATTTAAGATAATCGGCAAAAGAAGCAATGGAGACATGAAGAAAACCTTTTCACACAGCGAGTGGTTAGAATCTGAAATGCACTGTCTGAGAGTGTGGTGGAAACAGATACAAGCATCCGAACATAGGAATTAGGAGCAGGAGGAGGCCACTCGGCCCCTCGAGCCTGCTGCACTATTCAATAAGATCATGGCTGATCTGATTGTAACCACGACTCCACATTCCCACCTCCGTCTGAGAACCTTTCTCCCTCTTCCTTATCAAGAATCTATCTCCCTCTGCCTTAAAAATATTTAAGGACTCTGCTTCCACTGCCTTTTTATTATTGTTTGAAAAGGAAGAATGTGCAGGGCTACGGGGAGAAGGCGGGAGTGTGGCACACTCTGAATTGCTCATTCTGAGAACCAGCACATAGAAACATAGAAAATAGGAGCAGGAATAGGCCATTCGGCCCTTCAGGCCTGCTCCGCCATTCAAAAAAGATCATGGCTGATAGTTTAATTCAGTTTCCTGTTCCCACTTTCTCTCCATATCCCTTGATCCCTTTGGCATTCAGAAATATATTTTTCTCCTTCTTGAATATATTTTAATGACTTGGCCTCCATTGCCTTCTGCGGTAGAGAATTCCACAGGTTCACCACCCTCTGAGTGAAGAAATTTCTCCTCATCTCGGTTCTAAATGCCATACTCCATATCCTGAGACTGTGACCCCTGGTTCTGGACTCCCCAGCCATCAGGAACATCCTCCCTGCATCGAGCCTGTCTAGTCCTGTTAGAATTTTATAGGTTTCTATGAGATCCCCTCTCATTCTTCTAAACTCTAGTGAATATAGGCCTAGTCGATCCATTCTCTCATCATACGTCAATCCTGCCATTCCAGGAATCAGCCTAGTAAATCTTCTTTGCACTCCCTCCATGGCAAGAACATCTTCCTCAGATGAGGAGACCAAAACTGCACAATATACTCCAGACGTGGTCTCACCAAGGCCCTGTATAAAGAACAAAGAACAAAGAACAAAGAAAATTACAGCACAGGAACAGGCCCTTCGGCCCTCCAAGCCGACGCCGATCCAAATCCTCTATCTAAACCTGTCGCCTATTTTCTAAGGGTCTGTATCTCTTTACTTCCTGCCCATTCATGTATCTGTCTAGATACATCTTAAAAGACGCTATCGTGCCCGCGTCTACCACCTCCGCTGGTAATGCATTCCATGCACCCACCACCCTCTGCGTAAAGAACTTTCCACTCATATCCCCCCTAAACTTTTCCCCTTTCACTTTGAACTCGTGTCCCCTTGTAATTGAATCCCCCATTCTGGGAAAAAGCTTCTTGCTATCCACCCTGTCTACACCTCTCATGATTTTGTACACCTCAATCAGGTCCCCCCTCAACCTCCGTCTTTCTAATGAAAATAATCCTAATCTACTCAACCTCTCTTCATAGCTAGCGCCCTCCATACCAGGCAACATCCTGGTGAACCTCCTCTGCACCCTCTCCAAAGCATCCACATCCTTTTGGTAATGTGGCGACCAGAACTGCACGCAGTATTCCAAATGTGGCCGAACCAAAGTCCTATACAACTGTAACATGACCTGCCAACTCTTGTACTCAATACCCCGTCCGATGAAGGAAAGCATGCCGTATGCCTTCTTGACCACTCTATTGACCTGCGTTGCCACCTTCAGGGAACAATGGACCTGAACACCCAAATCTCTCTGTACATCAATTTTCCCCAGGACTTTTCCATTTACTGTATAGTTCACTCTTGAATTGGATCTTCCAAAATTCATCACCTCGCATTTGCCCTGATTGAACTCCATCTGCCATTTCTCTGCCCAACTCTCCAGTCTATCTATATTCTGCTGTATTCTCTGACAGTCCCCTTCAGTATCTGCTACTCCACCAATCTTAGTGTCGTCTGCAAACTTGCTAATCAGACCACCTATACTTTCCTCCAAATCATTTATGTATATCACAAACAACAGTGGTCCCAGCACGGATCCCTGTGGAACACCACTGGTCACACGTCTCCATTTTGAGAAACTCCCTTCCACTGTTACTCTCTGTCTCCTGTTGCCCAGCCAGTTCTTTATCCATCTAGCTAGTACACCTTGGACCCCATGCGCCTTCACTTTCTCCATCAGCCTACCATGGGGAACCTTATCAAACGCCTTACTGAAGTCCATGTATATGACATCTACAGCCCTTCCCTCATCAATCAACTTTGTCACTTCCTCAAAGAATTCTATTAAGTTGGTAAGACATGACCTTCCCTGCACAAAACCATGTTGCCTATCACTGATAAGCCCATTTTCTTCCAGATGGGAAGAGATCCTATCCCTCAGTATCTTCTCCAGTAGCTTCCCTACCACTGACGTCAGGCTCACCGGTCTATAATTACCTGGATTTTCCCTGCTACCCTTCTTAAGCAAGGGGACAACATTAGCAATTCTCCAGTCCTCCGGGACCTCACCCGTGTTTAAGGATGTTGCAAAGATATCTGTTAAGGCCCCAACTATTTCCTCTCTCGCTTCCCACAGTAACCTGGGATAGATCCCATCCGGACCTGGGGACTTGTCCACCTTAATGCCTTTTAGAATACCCAACACTTCCTCCCTCCTTATGCCGACTTGACCTAGAGTAATCAAACATCTGTCCCTAACCTCAACATCCGTCATGTCCCTCTCCTCGGTGAATACCGATGCAAAGTACTCGTTTAGAATCTCACCCATTTTCTCTGACTCCACGCATAACTTTCCTCCTTTGTCCTTGAGTGGGCCAATCCTTTCTCTAGTTACCCTCTTGCTCCTTATATATGAATAAAAGGCTTTGGGATTTTCCTTCACCCTGTTTGCTAAAGATATTTCATGACCCCTTTTAGCCCTCTTAATTCCTCGTTTCAGATTGCGCCTACAATCCCGATATTCTTTCAAAGCTTCGTCTTTCTTCAGCCGCCTAGACCTTATGTGTGCTTCCTTTTTCCTCTTAGCTAGTCTCACAATTTCATCTGTCATCCATGGTTCCCTAATCTTGCCATTTCTACCCCTCATTTTCACAGGAACATGTCTCTCCTGTACGCTAATCAACCTCCCTTTAAAAGCCTCCCACATATCAAAAGTGGATTTACCTTCAAACAGCTGCTCCCAATCTACATTCCCCAGCTCCTGCCGAATTTTGGTATAGTTGGCCTTCCCCCAATTTAGCACCCTTCCTTTAGGACCACTCTCGTCTGCAGTAAGACATCCTTACTCCGGTACTCAAATCCTCTTGCAATGAAGGCCAACATACCATTTGCCTTCCTAACTGCTTGCAGCACCTGAATGCTTGCTTTCAGTGACTGGTGCACAAGGACACCCATGTCTCGTTGCACCTTCCCCTTACCCAATCTATCACCATACAGATAATCTGCCTTTCTATTATTACAACCAAAGTGGATTACTTCACATTTATCCACATTATACTGCATCTGCCATGCATTTGCCCATTCACCCAACTTGTGCAAATCACATTGAAGCCTCTTTGCATCCTTCTCACAGATCACTCGCACCCCACCCCCTGCCCCCCTCCTCCAGCTTTGTGTCGTCTGCAAACTTGGAAACATTTAGTTCCCTCACCCAAGTCATTAATAGATATTGTGAATAGCTGGGGCCCAAGCACTGATCCCTGCCATACCCCACTAGTCACTGCCTGCCACTCGGAAAACACCCATTTATTCCTACTCTCTGTTTCCTGTCTGTAAACCAATTCTCATTCCATGCCAATATATTACCCCCAATCCCATGTGCTTTAATTTTGCCCACGAACCTCTTACGTGGGACCTTATCAAAAGCCTTCTGAAAATCCAAATACACCACATCCACTGGTTATCTATTATCTATTATCCTTATCATCCTTATCTATTCTACGAGTTACAGCCTCAAAAAACTCCAGTCGATTTGATAAGCATGATCTCCCTTCCGTAAACCCATGCTGACTTTGTCCAATCCCATTTATGCCTTCCAGGTGTTCACAGAAATGACGGGCCGATTGGGTTTTATTCATGTGCTCTACAATTACTGAGGACTGTGGATTATGATTTATGTGCTATTTCCCTTCAATATCCAGCAGTTTCAAAGTCACTGGCATTCCCTTTCCAGTAAAGTGTCTTTCCTGATCTGATCCCATGATCCGTGGTCGTCACCTTCTGGAGAATATCTCCTTCACCAGGATTTTCGAGATACTTCAGTGGGTAGCTGCGTTACATGGAACTGCCTCAACCCATTTGGTGAAGTTATCAACCAGAATAAACAGTATTTATTCCCACTGCTGGAAGTTGGAAGAGATTCTATCAAATCTATATGCACACTGCCAAGGTCCTTCTAATCTTTGGGTGTGCCAACAACTGCCATCATTGCTATTTCTCCCACTTCTTCCATGGGATCCCAAGACTCTGCCCTGGGACAGAACACAATGTCCAGATGGAGCTGCCCAAGGACAGAACCACCTGGTGTGGTTGGAGTTCATTCCACTCAGCACGCGGGCAGGGTCCACGTACTGGCACTTTAACAACCGATTGCTGGAGGATGAGCAATTCCAGGATTCGTTCCATCGATTCTGGGCCGACTGGAGAAGGAAGCAGGGGGGGCTTCCCCTCCTTGACGCTATGGTAGGATGTGGGCAACACTCACATCCGTGTCTTCTGTCAGGGGTACGTGAAGGTGTCAACCAAGAGGCGGGAAGCCGAGATCGGGCACTGAGGGAGGGAGATGCTCGACTTGGAGTCCCGCTTCGGTCATGACGTCAGGGACCCGGCCCTGTGGCAGGTGTACAAAGAGAAGAAGGGTGCGCTGAGGAACCTGCAGCTCGTAGAGTCCGAGGCGTGTACATGAGGTCGTGGATCCAGATACTGGAAGATTTGGACCACGTCTCACCCTTCTTCTACTCGCTGGAAAAATGGCGGGGCGTCATTAAGCAGCTCATTGAGCTGCTGGCTGATGACGGATCCTCCATCACGGATCCGGAGGGAATGGGCCTCCTTGTCCGCACCTATTACAGTGTGTTATTCTCTCCGGATCCATCCAATGAGGATACAAGCAGAGTTTTGTGTGAGGACCTGCCGCAGGTCAGCCCGGACGGTGCCAAAGGATTGGAGGCTCCGCTCACGTTGGCAGAGCTGACTGGTGCCCTGCACCAGCTCTCGAAGGGCAATTCCCTGGGGCTGGATCGGCTGACCGTGGAGTTCCTCAGGATGTTCTGGGACGTCCTGGGGGACGATTATGCATGGGTTCTGGGGGACGATTACGTGTGGGCCTTGGTGGAAAGCCAGGCGACCGGCGAGATGCCCCTCTCGTGGTGCAGGTCGGTCATCATCCTGCTGCTGAAGAGGCGCAATCTCCACTTGCTTAAAGTCCGGTCTCCGTCCTCAGTACCAGCCTGGGCTCTGTGCTGGCCCACATGATCCACCCCGACCAGTTCTACAATATTCCGGGCCGGTCCATCCAGGACAACATCCTCCTCGTCCGAGACCTGATCCAGCTTTTCCAGAGGATTGCTCTGTTGATCGCCTTTCTCTCCCTTGATCAGGAGAAGGCGTTCGACAGGGTGGATCAAGAATACCTTTTCAGGACTCTGCGCACATTCAGACTTGGGCCGCATTTTGTGGCCCGGGTATGACTTTTATACGTCGCTGCAGAGTGTCTAGTCAAAGTTAACTGGTCCTTGACGGCGCCCCTTCGCTTTGGGAGAGGAGTGCGCCAGGGATGCCTCATTTCCAGCCAATTGTACACCATCTGTGTGGAGCCATTCCTTTGCTTGCTTCACAGGAAGTTGAAGGGCTGGCCATGCGGGTTGTCCTCTTGGCTTACGCCGATGACGTGCTCCTCACGATCATAGGTCCCATTGACTTGCGGAGGATGCGTGACTGCCGGCAGACCTTTCCCATGTCCTCCGCAAGGATCAGTTGGGAGAAATATTCCAGATTCCTGGTGGGTCAGTGGCGGGTCGACTCACTGCCAGAGGAGTTGACACCTTTTGCGTGGAGCAACACGCACCTCCTCTATCTGGGAGTCCAACTTAGCCCCACTGAGGAAGCCTGGCCGGCAAAGTGGCAGGAATTGGAGGCGAAAGTCACCAGTTGGCTGGGGCGCTGGACAGGACTGCTCCGAGTGCTTTCCGACAGGGGCCGTGCGCTGGTCATAAACCAACTGGTGGCCTTGATGCTGTGGTATGGTTGGCCATTTTGGCTCCACCTCCTGCATTTGCCACCAAGATCCAGAAGAAGCTCGTCGATTTCTTCTGGGGCAAGAGGAAACACTGGGTCTCTGCTGCGGTCCTGAGTCTCCCAATTGAGGAGGGCGGCCAGTCGCTGGTGTGCGTCCGGGCCCAGGCTGTGACGCTCCGCCTTCAAACCCTGTACGCGGAGCTGCCTCCCAGATGGGGTGTGCTGCCAAGGGCACTGCCTTCAAGACAACACGCAGCTCCCACTGGAGAACGTTAGCTGTGCCTCTCTGAGGGAGTTGCCTGTCTTTTACCGGGATCTATTCAGAGTCTGGAACATGTTCGCCTCCAGTCAGCGCGTTCCCCCGTCGGCGGAGGAGAGCGTCTCGGCTGTCCGGGTGGCCAACTCCGGCGATGGACCAACGGGTGAAGGAGTAGCTGAAGCCTCTGGGACGCCCCTCATTGCAGGTGACGAGGGGACTTGGAAGCGTTCCCAGCAGAACTGAGCCCCATTTGGCGGAACTGCTCATCGGACCCAGGCCCCAAAACCGTCCTCGGGAGCCGGTCTCGCACAAACCAAGCCGCTTCTTGGAAATGCCCTCCGTGCCATTCCAATCGGCGTGGAGGTGTTTCCTGTACAGGCTATTCCTGCACACTCTCTACTTCCTCGCCCTCGTCAGCGGGCTGGACACGGCCTGGCAATCCGTGTTGACATCTGGCAGCGAGGGGAAACCACAGTGGAGGTCTCTCTAAGCAGGACTCTTCCCCCTTTACATGGGGGACCTGGGGTGGAGGGTGCTGCACAGGGCAGTCCCATGCACTAGTCTTTTAAGTAGGTTCACGGACCCCCAGGCCGCCTGTAATTTCTGCAGCCTGGACAAGTTTGTGTTCCATGTTTATATGGAATGTGCGAGGTTGCTGCCCGTCTTTGAGTATTTGAAGGGGCTGCTCCTCAAGTTTTGGCTGCACTTCAGTCCCACGCTCCTGATCTTTGGCCACCCGGAGCGGAGGGGCGTGGGCCGGGGGAAGGATCTCCTCATCGGTCTGCTCCTGGGCCTGGCCAAGGTGGCAATTCACAGGTCCAGGCTGCGGACCGTCAGGGGGTCCATCCGCCCTGATTGCCTGCTCCTCTTCCCAAGTTATGTTCGCGCCCGGGTGTCCCTGGAGAAGGAGCAAGCAGTGTCCGCGGGTTCGATCGAGGCCTTCTGCGACCCGTGGTCACCGCAGGGGCTGGAGTGCATCATCAATGCTGAGAATGGCATTTTAATTAGATTTTTGTTCTATTTATCTGTTTTTAATAAAGTTATTTTATAAAATGCATTTTAAAGGGGACCTGAGCAATAAAGGCCCCCTCAGCAAAATAACAGGGGCCTGGGGTATAAAGGCTTCCTTCAAAATAAACAAGATGCACTGCAGCAACGCACCAAGTCTCCTTAGACAGAACCTTCCAAACCCACGAACTCTACCACCAAGAAGGACAAGGGCAGCAAATACATGGGAACAGCACCACCTGTAATTTCCCCTCCAATCCACACACCATCCTGACCTGGAAGTATATCGCTGTTCCTTCACTGTCACTGGGTCAAAATCCTGGAACTCCCTTCCTAACAGCACTGTGGGTTCACCTACACCACACGGACTGCAGCAGTTCAAGAAGGCAGCTCACCACCACCTTCTCAAGGGCAATTAGGGATGGGCAATAAATGCTGGCCTGGCCAGCGGCACCCACATCCCAAGAAAGAATTTTTAAAATGTAGATCAAAGCAGATTCCAACAACAGGCCGGAGGGGCTGAATGGCCTCCTACAGTGTTGTGTGATTCTCGGATTCGATGGTAAAAGCTGATGACATTAATGGAAAGTAGTGACAGAAAAATTACAGCATCGATCAGGTAAATAGTCCTGACTCAGAGGGGAATATGTTTGGAATAATCAGGAAAACAAGGAAACAGAGGGAAAACCATTGGAATTATTCAGATTACAGTTTGGAGCCATGATGAGAGAGATAAAGTAGCCGAGGGAAAGCTTCACTGGGAGAGTTCAGGTATCAGAGGTTCGGGCTTTCCACAGGTAATGACCCCCTCGCTCTCAAAATCATCATCATCACCATCACCATCTCCTCAAAAAATCCACACTCAACCAATGTGTCCTTGTAAACTACCCCATCACTAATCTCCCTTTCCTCTCCAAAGTGTGAATGTATTTTTGCCTCATTACTCTGTGCCCATTTTCCCCAGACTTCCCTCTTTGAATCTCTCCAATCAGGTGGATGGGGCTGGATTTTCATATCGGGGGCAGGAAATGGACGTTGGGACTGTTTCCGGGTCCCAAACCCGTCCCTGGGGGAAAACAGAAATGAGTTCCGGGTTTCACAGTGGTGACCAGTTAATTAATGCAATAACGGGGGTTTTGGGGGGCAGCTCAAGTGTGAGTCCAATTTAAACTCACCACGGCAGCCATTCCTGTGGCCGCTGTTTGAGTGCTCATACTGCAGAGTGGGAGAACACAGAGCACTTGATTTACATAATGGTCCAGCAAAGCCAGAGGCCTGGCTGCCTTCCCGCTGGTCACATGGCCACCCAATTGTCTGTGGCAGCCTCGCCCCCTGTTCTTCTGCCCTCACGATGCCAAGAGGGTGACGATCCTCTCCACTGCCCAATCACTCACAGCCCACTCCAGCCCAATGGAGAGTGATGTCCTCGGGACTTAGTGAGGTTTAGCCGAGTTTAGGATGAGATATGTGAGACTGAGACTGCAGGCTGTTAAACACAAAGGCTTCTTCTTTATTCTGTTTTATTTCCACTTTCCCTTTGCTAGCCTGTGTGTTCTACAGTGGCTTCAAGTTAACAAAATGTACAATGCAATTTCAAAACACTGCAACACGACATTCCTCCCCTTCTCAGTAAATGAGAGATGTAGTATGTGTCAATGGTTTGTTTCCAAAAATGTAAAGTATAAACTTACACATAAATAGTTCACTTCGTTAGATAGTCACCTATGTATGATGGGCATTTTCTCTCACAAGTAGGATATTGTCTGACATCAGGTGAAGTTTCATTTAACTCATGTTCTTCATCGGAGGTGTCGATGCTGAAATCGGATTCAATGTTTACGAGAGGTGTTTTCAGTGTTTGAAGAATGACACGTTTCTTGTGATAATTTGTGAATCGTGCTCAGCAGTGATCATTGATCCTTTTGTGTTGGTCACAACAAATGGTTGGATGTTATAAGGGGTTGTTTGTTTTCCAACATGACCATCACGTTTCACAAGTACTTTATCTCCTGGTTTTAGTGGTGTAGCCTCGAAGTTTCATGTTTCGTTCTGCATTTACCTTCAATCTATCCTTCTGATATCGATCGTGTTGATGTATATGTTGATCATTATCTCCGTAGGATAATTGAGGAAGGCGTGTGCACAGAGGATGTGTAAAGATGAGAGTAACTGGAGGTTTTCCAGTAGTTGAGTTTGGAGTCACTCTGTAATTATGAAGAAAGTGATATAACTCTTGCTCCCATGACTTGTTCACAGCTGTAGCTGTACGTATCACTATTTTCAAGGTTCACATAAATGTCTCGACTTCTCCATTAGCTCTTGGCCAATGGGGTGTGATTTCCCTATGAGTGAACACTAGGTAGTTTGTGAATTTACTGAACTCATTGCTGTTGAATGGGGGTTCATTGTCACTTCTTACTGTTTGAGGGATTCCAAACAAGGTAAAGATCTGGTCAAGCTTTGGAATCACTGCTTTTGTTGGAGTTGACTTAACTAATTCCACGATTGGGAATCTGCTGTAGTCGTCAGTGACAACAAGCAGGTGTTCACCTGTGGGTAAATCTGTGAAATCAACACTGACACAATCCCTGGTCCTGGAGGTAGTTCAGACATCACGAGAGGATCATGAAGATTTGACATTGTGGGTAGTTGACATGGTAAACACTGATTGATTTTATCTCCACCATGCAGTTCATTCCTGGAACCCAAACCATTTGCCTAAGGAGTTGTTTGCTATTGACTATTCCCTGGTGTCCTTTATCAACAACACATTCTCTTAATGAGTGTGGAATGACCATACAGTTGTTGTGTAATATGAGATCAGATGTAGTTGCAACAGTGAGCTCATTTCGAACATTGGTGTGAAGATCTTGTAGTGTGTCAGAATTAATCTGTAGACATTTCTCGATCACGTCTTTCCACTTTCGTGATTTGATAGCAGGGATGTCCAACCTTTTCGTGTCAGGGGCCAGATTACAATTTTTACCCTCCAGTAGGGGGCCAGTGAGAACATTTCGGACGATAAAGGCATTAAAAATGTATCCTTGTATGAAAACTATAACAAATGTGCATTTTTATGAAGAAGCTTTAAATGAGAGGTAATTTATTGACTTACTTTCTCATTACTATGTTGAACATTGATTTAGTGACCTACCTGACATTGTTTTTGCTTGCATTAATACTCAATCTCTGCCCACACACTTGACGTAGCGATGCAGTGTATTCCAGAATGATGTCCATGTGTCAGAGAGATATTGATCTTTCTTCCTCTCTCCTCTTGCTCTCTGTATCTCTCTGTCTCTCTTTCCCCCCTCCATCTCTCTCTCCCCCTCTCAGTCCCACCCTCTCCCCTACCTCTGTCTCCCCACTCTCTCTATCAGTCTCCCTCTGTCTGTCCCACTATCCCCTCTCTCTGTCTCTCTCTCTCCCTCTCTCTCTGCCCCTTCTTTCTCTTACTCCCTGCTCTCTTTCTCTGTTTGTCTCTCATTCCCTCCTCCTCACTGCCTGCTCCCCAGTCCCTGATCCCTGCTCCCCACCCTCCACTTCCCACTCTCCACTGCCCACTCTCCACTGCCCACTCTCCTCTCCCCACTACCCACACTCCACTCCCCACTCCACGCTCTCCACTCCCCACTGTCCGTTCTCCACTCCCCACTCCACGCCTCTACTCCCCACTGTCCGTTCTCCATTCCCACTCCACGCTCTCCACTCCCCACTGTCCTTTCTCCACTCCCCATTCCACGCTCTCCACTCCCCACTGTCCGTTCTCCACTCCACGCTCCCCACTCCCCACTGTCCGTTCTCCACTCCACGCTCTCCACTCCCCACTGTCCGTTCTCCACTCCCCACTCCACGCTCTCCACTCCCCACTGTCCGTTCTCCACTCCCCACTCCACGCTCTCCACTCCCCACTGTCCGTTCTCCACTCCCCACTCCACGCTCTCTACTCCCCACTGTCCGTTCACCACTCCCCACTCCACGCTCTCCACTCCCCACTGTCCGTTCTCCAATCCCCACTCCACGCTCCACTCCTCGCTTTCCACTCCCCGCCCTACAATCCCGGCTCCCCTGTCTCTGCTGCCCATTCCCCATCTGTTCATTCTCCATCAATGTGGATTACAGAGACAGGATGTGAATGACACTCTCCCGCTGGGCACAGCCACGTTGTGTGGGTCGGGGATCCTCACAAAAATAGAGCTGCCCACCGAAGTGCTTTGCAGGGCTGAAGTCTGGCCCGTGGGCCGTATGCTGGAAAACCATATTCTAATTCTTCACCTCCAAGTGTCAAAGTAAGGCCTTTTTCCTTGTGACGTCTGTGATAGTGAAACGTGCCATTGCATCTTCAAAACATAGCAGCCACACCTACAGACAGTACTGGGTAACACACTCAAACTCAGAGATACACACCTACAGACAGTACTGGGTAACACACCCACACTCAGAGATACACACCTACAGACAGTACTGGGTAACACACTCAAACTCAGAGATACACACCTACAGACAGTACTGGGTAACACACCCACACTCAGAGATACACACCTACAGACAGTACTGGGTAACACACCCACACTCAGAGATACACACCTACAGACAGTACTGGGTAACACACCCACACTCAGAGACACACACCTACAGACAGTACTGGGTAACACACCCACACTCAGAGACACACATCTACAGACAGTACTGGGTAACACACTCAAACTCAGAGACACACACCTACAGACAGTACTGGGTAACACACTCAAACTCAGAGACACACACCTACAGACAGTACTGGGTAACACACTCAAACTCAGAGACACACACCTACAGACAGTACTGGGTAACACACTCAAACTCAGAGATACACACCTACAGACAGTACTGGGTAACACACTCAAACTCAGAGACACACACCTACAGACAGTACTGGGTAACACACTCAAACTCAGAGATACACACCGACAGACAGTACTGGGTAACACACTCAAACTCAGAGACACACACCTACAGACAGTACTGGGTAACACACTCAAACTCAGAGACACACACCTACAGACAGTACTGGGTAACACACTCAAACTCAGAGATACACACCTACAGACAGTACTGGGTAACACACTCAAACTCAGAGACACACACCTACAGACAGTACTGGGTAACACACTCAAACTCAGAGATACACACCGACAGACAGTACTGGGTAACACACTCAAACTCAGAGACACACACCGACAGACAGTTCTGGGTAACATACTCAAACTCAGAGACACACACCTGCAGACAGTACTGGGTAACACACTCACACTCAGAGACACACACCTACAGACAGTGCTGGGTAACACACTCACACTCAGAGACACACACCTACAGACAGTACTGGGTAACACACCCACACTCAGAGACACACACCTACAGACAGTACTGGGTAACACTCCCACACTCAGAGACACACACCTACAGACAGTACTGGGTAACACACCCACACTCAGAGACACACACCTACAGACAGTACTGGGTAACACACCCACACTCAGAGATACACACCTCCAGACAGAACTGGGTAACACACCCACACTCAGAGATACACACCTACAGACAGTACTGGGTAACATACCCGCACTCAGAGATACACACCTCCAGACAGAACTGGGTAACACACCCACACTCAGAGATACACACCTACAGACAGTACTGGGTAACACACCCACACTCAGAGATACACACCTACAGACAGTACTGGGTAACACACCCACACTCAGAGATACACACCTACAGACAGTACTGGGTAACACACCCACACTCAGAGACACACATCTACAGACAGTACTGGGTAACACACTCAAACTCAGAGACACACACCTACAGACAGTACTGGGTAACACACTCAAACTCAGAGACACACACCTACAGACAGTACTGGGTAACACACTCAAACTCAGAGACACACACCTACAGACAGTACTGGGTAACACACTCAAACTCAGAGATACACACCTACAGACAGTACTGGGTAACACACTCAAACTCAGAGACACACACCTACAGACAGTACTGGGTAACACACTCAAACTCAGAGATACACACCGACAGACAGTACTGGGTAACACACTCAAACTCAGAGACACACACCGACAGACAGTTCTGGGTAACATACTCAAACTCAGAGACACACACCTGCAGACAGTACTGGGTAACACACTCACACTCAGAGACACACACCTACAGACAGTACTGGGTAACACACTCACACTCAGAGACACACACCTACAGACAGTACTGGGTAACACACCCACACTCAGAGACACACACCTACAGACAGTACTGGGTAACACTCCCACACTCAGAGACACACACCTACAGACAGTACTGGGTAACACACCCACACTCAGAGACACACACCTACAGACAGTACTGGGTAACACACCCACACTCAGAGATACACACCTACAGACAGTACTGGGTAACACACCCACACTCAGAGATACACACCTACAGACAGTACTGGGTAACACACCCACACTCAGAGACACACACCTACAGACAGTACTGGGTAACACACCCACACTCAGAGACACACATCTACAGACAGTACTGGGTAACACACTCAAACTCAGAGACACACACCTACAGACAGTACTGGGTAACACACTCAAACTCAGAGACACACACCTACAGACAGTACTGGGTAACACACTCAAACTCAGAGACACACACCTACAGACAGTACTGGGTAACACACTCAAACTCAGAGATACACACCTACAGACAGTACTGGGTAACACACTCAAACTCAGAGACACACACCTACAGACAGTACTGGGTAACACACTCAAACTCAGAGATACACACCGACAGACAGTACTGGGTAACACACTCAAACTCAGAGACACACACCTACAGACAGTACTGGGTAACACACTCAAACTCAGAGACACACACCTACAGACAGTACTGGGTAACACACTCAAACTCAGAGATACACACCTACAGACAGTACTGGGTAACACACTCAAACTCAGAGACACACACCTACAGACAGTACTGGGTAACACACTCAAACTCAGAGATACACACCGACAGACAGTACTGGGTAACACACTCAAACTCAGAGACACACACCGACAGACAGTTCTGGGTAACATACTCAAACTCAGAGACACACACCTGCAGACAGTACTGGGTAACACACTCACACTCAGAGACACACACCTACAGACAGTGCTGGGTAACACACTCACACTCAGAGACACACACCTACAGACAGTACTGGGTAACACACCCACACTCAGAGACACACACCTACAGACAGTACTGGGTAACACTCCCACACTCAGAGACACACACCTACAGACAGTACTGGGTAACACACCCACACTCAGAGACACACACCTACAGACAGTACTGGGTAACACACCCACACTCAGAGATACACACCTCCAGACAGAACTGGGTAACACACCCACACTCAGAGATACACACCTACAGACAGTACTGGGTAACATACCCGCACTCAGAGATACACACCTCCAGACAGAACTGGGTAACACACCCACACTCAGAGATACACACCTACAGACAGTACTGGGTAACACACCCACACTCAGAGATACACACCTACAGACAGTACTGGGTAACACACCCACACTCAGAGATACACACCTACAGACAGTACTGGGTAACACACCCACACTCAGAGACACACATCTACAGACAGTACTGGGTAACACACTCAAACTCAGAGACACACACCTACAGACAGTACTGGGTAACACACTCAAACTCAGAGACACACACCTACAGACAGTACTGGGTAACACACTCAAACTCAGAGACACACACCTACAGACAGTACTGGGTAACACACTCAAACTCAGAGATACACACCTACAGACAGTACTGGGTAACACACTCAAACTCAGAGACACACACCTACAGACAGTACTGGGTAACACACTCAAACTCAGAGATACACACCGACAGACAGTACTGGGTAACACACTCAAACTCAGAGACACACACCGACAGACAGTTCTGGGTAACATACTCAAACTCAGAGACACACACCTGCAGACAGTACTGGGTAACACACTCACACTCAGAGACACACACCTACAGACAGTACTGGGTAACACACTCACACTCAGAGACACACACCTACAGACAGTACTGGGTAACACACCCACACTCAGAGACACACACCTACAGACAGTACTGGGTAACACTCCCACACTCAGAGACACACACCTACAGACAGTACTGGGTAACACACCCACACTCAGAGACACACACCTACAGACAGTACTGGGTAACACACCCACACTCAGAGATACACACCTCCAGACAGAACTGGGTAACACACCCACACTCAGAGATACACACCTACAGACAGTACTGGGTAACATACCCGCACTCAGAGATACACACCTCCAGACAGAACTGGGTAACACACCCACACTCAGAGATACACACCTACAGACAGTACTGGGGAACACACCCACACTCAGAGATACACACCTCCAGACAGAACTGGGTAACACACCCACACTCAGAGATACACACCTACCGACAGTACTGGGTAACTCACCCACAATCAGAGTTACACACCTAGAGACAGTACTGGGTAACACACTCAAACTCAGAGACACACACCTACAGACAGTACTGGGTAACACACCCACACTCAGAAACACACACCTACAGACAGTACAGGCTAACACACCCAAACTCAGAGATACACACCTCCAGACAGAACTGGGTAGCACACCCACACTCAGAGATACACACCTACCGACAGAACTGGGTAACTCACCCACAATCAGAGATGCACACCTACAGACAGTACTGGGTAACACACTCAAACTCAGAGACACACACCTACAGACAGTACTGGGTAACACACTCAAACTCAGAGACACACACCTACAGACAGTACTGGGTAACACACCCACACTCAGAGACACACACCTGCAGACAGTACTGTTTAACACACACACACTCAGAGACACACACCTGCAGACAGTACTGGGTAAGACACATACTCAGAGACACGCACCTACAGACAGTACTGGGTAACACACCCACACTCAGAGACACACACCTACAGACAATACTGGGTAACAGACCCATTCTCAGAGGAACCCACCAAATGACTGCACTGTGTAATACACACATCCTTAGACATACAAACCTACTGAGAGTACTGGATAGCTATGAAGAGAGACTGGATAGGCTAGGGTTGTTTTCCTTAGAGCAGAGAAGGCTGATGGAGGACCTGATTGAGGTATATAAAATTATGAGGTGCATTGATAGGATAGATAGGAAGAAACCTTTTGCCTTAGTGGAGGGGTCAATAACCAGTGTGCATAGATTGAAACTAAGAGGCAGGAGGCTTAGAGGAAAAGAATTTTCACCCAGAGGGTGGTGCGAATCTGGAATGCACTGCCTGAACACTTGGTAGAGGCAGGAACCCTCACAACATTTAAGATGTATTTAGATGAGCACTTGAAATGCCATAGCATACAAGGCTATGGGCCAAGTGCCAGAAAATGTGATTAGAATAGATAGGTGCTTGATGGTTGGCAAAGACACGATGGGCTGAAGGGCCTGGTTCTGTGCTGTATAACTCTATGATTCTATAACACACCCACACTCAGACTCACACACCTACAGACAGTACTGGGTAACCCACACACACTCAGAGACACACACCTACAGACAGGACAGGGTAACCCACACACACTCAGACACACACACCTACAGACAGTACTGGGTAACACACCCACACTCAGAGACACACACCTACAGACAGTACTGGGTAACACACCCACACTCAGAGACACACATCTACAGACAGTACTGGGTAACACACTCAAACTCAGAGACACACACCTACAGACAGTACTGGGTAACACACTCAAACTCAGAGACACACACCTACAGACAGTACTGGGTAACACACTCAAACTCAGAGACACACACCTACAGACAGTACTGGGTAACACACTCAAACTCAGAGATACACACCTACAGACAGTACTGGGTAACACACTCAAACTCAGAGACACACACCTACAGACAGTACTGGGTAACACACTCAAACTCAGAGATACACACCGACAGACAGTACTGGGTAACACACTCAAACTCAGAGACACACACCTACAGACAGTACTGGGTAACACACTCAAACTCAGAGACACACACCTACAGACAGTACTGGGTAACACACTCAAACTCAGAGATACACACCTACAGACAGTACTGGGTAACACACTCAAACTCAGAGACACACACCTACAGACAGTACTGGGTAACACACTCAAACTCAGAGATACACACCGACAGACAGTACTGGGTAACACACTCAAACTCAGAGACACACACCGACAGACAGTTCTGGGTAACATACTCAAACTCAGAGACACACACCTGCAGACAGTACTGGGTAACACACTCACACTCAGAGACACACACCTACAGACAGTGCTGGGTAACACACTCACACTCAGAGACACACACCTACAGACAGTACTGGGTAACACACCCACACTCAGAGACACACACCTACAGACAGTACTGGGTAACACTCCCACACTCAGAGACACACACCTACAGACAGTACTGGGTAACACACCCACACTCAGAGACACACACCTACAGACAGTACTGGGTAACACACCCACACTCAGAGATACACACCTCCAGACAGAACTGGGTAACACACCCACACTCAGAGATACACACCTACAGACAGTACTGGGTAACATACCCGCACTCAGAGATACACACCTCCAGACAGAACTGGGTAACACACCCACACTCAGAGATACACACCTACAGACAGTACTGGGTAACACACCCACACTCAGAGATACACACCTACAGACAGTACTGGGTAACACACCCACACTCAGAGATACACACCTACAGACAGTACTGGGTAACACACCCACACTCAGAGACACACATCTACAGACAGTACTGGGTAACACACTCAAACTCAGAGACACACACCTACAGACAGTACTGGGTAACACACTCAAACTCAGAGACACACACCTACAGACAGTACTGGGTAACACACTCAAACTCAGAGACACACACCTACAGACAGTACTGGGTAACACACTCAAACTCAGAGATACACACCTACAGACAGTACTGGGTAACACACTCAAACTCAGAGACACACACCTACAGACAGTACTGGGTAACACACTCAAACTCAGAGATACACACCGACAGACAGTACTGGGTAACACACTCAAACTCAGAGACACACACCGACAGACAGTTCTGGGTAACATACTCAAACTCAGAGACACACACCTGCAGACAGTACTGGGTAACACACTCACACTCAGAGACACACACCTACAGACAGTACTGGGTAACACACTCACACTCAGAGACACACACCTACAGACAGTACTGGGTAACACACCCACACTCAGAGACACACACCTACAGACAGTACTGGGTAACACTCCCACACTCAGAGACACACACCTACAGACAGTACTGGGTAACACACCCACACTCAGAGACACACACCTACAGACAGTACTGGGTAACACACCCACACTCAGAGATACACACCTCCAGACAGAACTGGGTAACACACCCACACTCAGAGATACACACCTACAGACAGTACTGGGTAACATACCCGCACTCAGAGATACACACCTCCAGACAGAACTGGGTAACACACCCACACTCAGAGATACACACCTACAGACAGTACTGGGGAACACACCCACACTCAGAGATACACACCTCCAGACAGAACTGGGTAACACACCCACACTCAGAGATACACACCTACCGACAGTACTGGGTAACTCACCCACAATCAGAGTTACACACCTAGAGACAGTACTGGGTAACACACTCAAACTCAGAGACACACACCTACAGACAGTACTGGGTAACACACCCACACTCAGAAACACACACCTACAGACAGTACAGGCTAACACACCCAAACTCAGAGATACACACCTCCAGACAGAACTGGGTAGCACACCCACACTCAGAGATACACACCTACCGACAGAACTGGGTAACTCACCCACAATCAGAGATGCACACCTACAGACAGTACTGGGTAACACACTCAAACTCAGAGACACACACCTACAGACAGTACTGGGTAACACACTCAAACTCAGAGACACACACCTACAGACAGTACTGGGTAACACACCCACACTCAGAGACACACACCTGCAGACAGTACTGTTTAACACACACACACTCAGAGACACACACCTGCAGACAGTACTGGGTAAGACACATACTCAGAGACACGCACCTACAGACAGTACTGGGTAACACACCCACACTCAGAGACACACACCTACAGACAATACTGGGTAACAGACCCATTCTCAGAGGAACCCACCAAATGACTGCACTGTGTAATACACACATCCTTAGACATACAAACCTACTGAGAGTACTGGATAGCTATGAAGAGAGACTGGATAGGCTAGGGTTGTTTTCCTTAGAGCAGAGAAGGCTGATGGAGGACCTGATTGAGGTATATAAAATTATGAGGTGCATTGATAGGATAGATAGGAAGAAACCTTTTGCCTTAGTGGAGGGGTCAATAACCAGTGTGCATAGATTGAAACTAAGAGGCAGGAGGCTTAGAGGAAAAGAATTTTCACCCAGAGGGTGGTGCGAATCTGGAATGCACTGCCTGAACACTTGGTAGAGGCAGGAACCCTCACAACATTTAAGATGTATTTAGATGAGCACTTGAAATGCCATAGCATACAAGGCTATGGGCCAAGTGCCAGAAAATGTGATTAGAATAGATAGGTGCTTGATGGTTGGCAAAGACACGATGGGCTGAAGGGCCTGGTTCTGTGCTGTATAACTCTATGATTCTATAACACACCCACACTCAGACTCACACACCTACAGACAGTACTGGGTAACCCACACACACTCAGAGACACACACCTACAGACAGGACAGGGTAACCCACACACACTCAGACACACACACCTACAGACAGTACTGGGTAACCCACACACACTCAGAGACACACACCTACAGACAGGACAGGGTAACCCACACACACTCAGACACACACACCTACAGACAGTACTGGGTAACCCACACACACTCAGAGACACACACCTACAGACAGGACAGGGTAACCCACACACACTCAGACACACACAACTACAGACAGTACTGGGTAACCCACACACACTCAGACACACACACCTACAGACAGTACTGGGTAACCCACACACACTCAGAGACACACACCTACAGACAGGACAGGGTAACCCACACACACTTAGACACACACACCTACAGACAGGACAGGGTAACCCACACACACTCAGACACACACACTTACAGACAGTATAGGGTAACCCACACACACTCAGACACACACACCTACAGACAGCACAGGGTAACCCACACACACTCAGACACACACACCTACAGACAGTACTGGGTTACCCACACACACTCAGACACACACATCTACAGACAGTCCAGGGTAACCCACACACACTCAGATACACACACCTGCAGACATTACAGGGTAACCCACACACACTCAGACACACACACCTACAGACAGTACTGGGTAACCCACACACACTCAGACACACACACTGACATACAGTCCTGGGTAACCCACACACACTCAGACACACACACCTCCAGACAATACAGGGTAACCCACACACACTCAGACACACACACCTACAGACAGTACAGGGTAACCCACACACACTCAGACACACACACCTACAGACAGTACAGGGTAACCCACACACACGCAGACACACACACCTACAGCCAGTACAGGGTAACCCACACACACACAGACACACACACCTACAGACAGTACTGTGTAACCCACACACACTCAGACACACACACCGACGTACAGTACTGGGTAACCCACACATACTCAGACACACACACCTCCAGACAATACAGGGTAACCCACACACATGCAGACACACACACCTACAGACAGTACAGGGTAACCCACACACACTCAGACACACACACCGAACAGACAGTATTGGGTAACCCACACACACTCCGAAACACACACCTACAGGATGTAAATGTGTTGGAATCAGTTCAGAGAAGGTTTATTAGACTAATACTTGGAATGTGCAGGTTTTCCTCTGAGGAAAGGTTGGACAGGTTAGGTTTATATCCACTGGAGTTTAGAAGAGTAAGAGGTGACTTGATGGAGACATATAAGATTCCTGAGGGGTTTTAACAGGGTGGATGTGGAAAGGTTGTTTCTTCTTGTTGAAGAAACTAGAACTTGGGGTCACTATTTAAAAATAAGGTGTCACCCATTTAATACAGAGTTGAGAATTCTTTTATTTCCAAGGGTCGTGACTCTTTGGAACTCTCTTTCTCAAAAGGCAATGGAAGCAGAGTCTATAAATATTTTTAAGGCAGAGGAAGATAGATTCTTGATAAGCAAGGGGGTGAAAGGTTATCATGGCTAGGAGGGAATGTGGTGTTGAGATTACAATCAGATCAGCCATGATCTTATTGAATGGTGGAGCAGGTTCGAGGGGCCGAGTGGCCTACTCCTGCTCCTAATTCATATGTTTGTATTTCTGTTTGTAATCAAATCTTATGCTAATGTGCTATTGATTGAGAGTTTAACCAGCCAATCATTAGAATCACTTGCTGAAATACAGCCAATCAACTGACAGGAATGTGGGACATTTCCAAAGTACTCCCGAGACATTTACTGAATATTCTTAATGTTTATTACCTTTTACAGATTTACATTTACAGTAAAAAGACTTGAATAAACAGCTCAGTGAGAGGAAGCTGGAGAAATTCACAGGGAGAATGAAGGTTTATTAAAACAGTTGTGGAGATTTTCTCAATAACATGAGAATCCTGTCGCTTTAAACAGAGACTAAACTTTAAATTGTAACTGCAGGGTGAGCAGGAAGGAGGTCTGGTTTACTGAGCGGTGACTTCTGAGGTTCATATTATTTTAGCTCAGCTGACAGTCTTCAGCATCTTAGAGAGGTTTTACTTGGCATCACGAGTCTACATTGTCCAATCAAACACTCCCAGGGCAGGTACAGTACGGGTTAGATACAGAGTAAAGCCCCCTCTACACTGTCCCAATTTAGTGCCTTAACCCCTGATCCTCAGAGGTGTCTCAGACCCAGTCACGAGAAGGAAGAGAGTTGAAATTCCGTGCTGACAATGACCTTTATCCTCCCAGCTCACCCCTGTTATATTTAAAGTTGTGTCTCCTCTGCGGACTGTCTCTAACATTCTACACACATTCTGATCTGCTCACACTCTTACTGAGGGGAGAGGACAGGGTCTCGTGGGTGAGGGCACAGGAGAAGCGGGCGTTGGACTCCCAGTCAGAGCCAGAGAGGGTCAGCAGGCTGCTGACACTGTAGGTGCTGTCCGAAGCTCGCAGGTAATTGCTGGTCTGAACTCCGGCCGAAATGGCTGCACCGTCCTTCTTCCACTCCACCCCCACTTCATCGGGATAGAAGTGATCGGCAAGGCACACCAGGGTGGCAGTGCCCTTGGCCTTGACCTCCTCCGGCGAGGGGGGCATCAGGGTCAGTGTGGGTTGAGACTTCTCTCGGCCTGAAAGAGAAGAGAAAAACTGTTAATCACTGCATGTTTGTGTATTTCTGTGTTCTATTTGTATATTTTTTGCTCTCTGTATATATTTGTGTGTTTTATGTATATATTTGTGTCTTTTGTCGGTCTATTTGTGTGTCCTCTGTATATATTTGTGTGTTTTATGTATTTATTTGTGTGTTCTGTCTGTACATTTGTGTATTCTCTGTGTATATTTGTGTGTTCTATGTGTATATTTATGTGTATGTTTCTGTGGGTGTTTCTGTGTTTGGAATTGTCACATCAGATAACAGACAGCTGAGTTAATGAACTGCAGCTGGTGTTGAATTGTTAGAAATGAGCACCATCACTTCTTAATTTGCCTCGCTTGCTAGGTTTAGTCTAAAATACAAAGACAGTGGATGGTTTGATGTTCAACTGGTTAAATTGTGTTCGACTGCTCTTGGAAGTATGATATGGTAGTTTTTTTTATTCATTCATGGGATGTGGGCGTCGCTGGCCAGGCCAGCATTTATTGCCCATCACTAATAGCCCTTGAGAAGGTGGTGGTGAGCTGCCTTCTTGAACTGCTGCAGTCCATGTGGGGTAGGTACACCCACAGTGCTGTTAGGCAGGGAGTTCCAGGATTTTGACCCAGTGACAGTGAAGGAACGGCGATATAGTTCCAAGTCAGGATGGTGTGTGGCTTGGAGGAGAACTTGCAGGTGGTGGTGTTCCCATGCAACTGCTGGCCTTTCCTCCTAGGTGGCCAGCCTTTGACCTGCTCTTGTAGCCACAGTATTTACAGGGCTACTGCAGTTCAGGTTCTGGTCAATGGTAACCCTCAGGATGTTGATAGTGGGGGATTCAGCGATCGTAATGCCATTGAATGTCAAGGGGAGATGGTTAGATTCTTTCTTATTTGAGATAGTCATTGCCTTTCACTTGTGTGACGCGAATGTTACTTGTTACTTATCAGCCCAAGCGTGGACAGTGTCCAGGTTTTGCTGCATTTCTAGATAGTCTGTTTCCGTTTCTGTGGATTCGCGAATGGTGCTGAAGGTTGTGCAATCATCAGCGAACATCCGCTCTTCTGACCTTATGGTGGAGGGAAGGTCATTGATGAAGCAACTGAAGATGGTTGGGCCTAGGACACTATGCTGAGGAACTCCTGCAGTGACGTCCTGGAGCTGAGATGATTGACCTCCAACAACCACAGCTATCTTCCTTTGTGCTAGGTATGACTCCAAACAGTCGAGAGATTTCCCCCTGATTCACACTGACTCTAGTTTTGCTCGGGCTCCTTGATTCCAGACTCAAATGCTGCCTTGATGACAGTTATTACTGAAATGAGTCTGAAAGAAGGGCAGGAATGGCAGCTCAATATTCCTGATACTGAGTTTCCCAACGGGATAGAGAGGGAGAGAAAAAAGGAGAAGGGTTTCACAATATTAGTCAAAAGAAAAAATCGCAGCTGTGAGGAGGGATGATATTCAAGCAGGATCATCGAATGAGGACATCTGAATGAACGTAGGAACAAAAAAGGGGCAATCACATTGCTGCACTATATATAGACCAGGGGTCGGTAACCTTTATTACCTGAAGAGACTGTTTTCAAAAATATTACCTAAAATAAAAACTACTGGCAGTGTCAAGACCAAAATTCAGCATTTCTAAACCAAATACCTTCTAAATTGCCAAGTGTCTCTGGTAGAATGCACACTTTGTATATATAATAAATAAAATACATGTATTGAATTTATGTATCAATAGAAAAAAAGTCAAAATCAGAATAGGTTTCACTCTGAATTATTGCATTTTTTTGACTTGTTTTTGTATAATTTTGTCAGTAAAGTCAAAATTTTAAAAAAAAATTTAAATTCAGACGTGCAGAATTAAGACAATTTTTTCAGCTATTGATTCTCGTAATAAAAAAGAAGTTTCTAATAGCAGAATAATTTATCATCTCAGTGATATTAGAAACAATAATGGTCACAAACATAAAAACTGTTCCTCCAATGGAAGCTGTACCACTCAAACAAGTTCATTTAGACAATGATGATGCTTTTCATTTAAATAATCATTTGAAACTATAAAGTACAACATAATGATTAGCCTTTTTTCCCCACAATAAAAACACAGTTTACTTTCCTTGACTGAATTTTTTCGGCCTTTTTCATGTTAATGTGATCCAACTGGAAAAGGTTGGCAGCTGTAAATGAGCTGTTAAAGAGTCACATGTGTCTCCGGAGTCGCAGGTTCCAGACTCCTGCTATAGACCCTCAAACAGTCAGAGGGAGAGAGAAGAGCAAATGTGTCGGCAAATTACTGAAAAGTGCAGAAACAACAGGCCAGTAATAGGAGGGGATTTCAACTTTCCAAATATTAACTGGGATAAATTCAGTATAAAAGGTACAGAGGGTGCAGAATTCCTAAAATACATTCGGGAGAACTTTTCTCATCAGTAGAAAGACCAACAAGAGAAGATACAGTTCTGGACTTAGTTTTCAGGAATGAATCTGGGCAGGTGGAAGGGGATCAATGTGAGAGTGTTTTAGTGGCAGTGATTATAATTCAGTTAGATTTAGAGCAGTTATAGAAAAGGATAAAGATGGACCAAGAGTAAAAGTTTTAAACTGGGGAAAGGCCAATTTTACTAAGCTGAGATGTGATTTGTCAGAATTAGACTGGAAACAGCTACTTGAAGGTAAATCAGTGTCAGAGCAGTGGGAGGCATTCAAGGAGGAGATAGTGAGGGCTCAGAACAAACATGTTCCCACAAAGAAAAAGGGTGAGACTCCCAAATCTCCATTTACCGCAGATGGCAAAGAGCATACACAGTAGGATAAGGTACAAAAGGGAAACTTATATCGGATACTGAGATCTTGATACTGCAGAAAACCTGGAGAAGTGTAGAGAGTTCAGGGGTGAAATTGAAAAGGAAATTAGGGAAACAAAGAGAGGACATGAAAAAATATGAGCTAGTAAAATCAAGGAAAACCCAAAGATGTTTAATAAATACATAAAGAGCCGGAGAATCACTAAGAAAAGAGCGGGGTAAATTGGAGTCCAAAAACCTAACCTGTGTGTGGAGGTGGAGGATGTGGACATGTTTCTGAATGAATACTTTGTGCCTTTTTTCACAGAGAGTGACAAAGCAGACATTGTAGTTAAGGAGGAGGAGTGTGAAATCTTGGATGGGATAAACTGAGTGAGGGAGGAAATATTAAGGTGTTTCACATCCTTGAAAATGGATAAATCACCAGGCCCAGGTGAAATGTATCCCAGGCTGCAAAGGAAGCAATGGAAGAAATAGCGGAGGCTCTGATCCTCATTTTCCAATCCTCTCTGGTTAAAGGCATGGTGCCTGAGGACTGGAGGACTGCTAATGTTGTACTGTTGTTTAAAAAGGAAAGAATGGATGGACCAAGTAATTACAGATCAGTCAGCATAACCTCGGCAGTGGGAGAATTATTGGAAAAAGTTCTGAGAGACAGTAAAAACCATCATTTAGAGAAACACGGGATTAATTCAGGACAGTCAGCATGGATTTGTTAAGGGAAGTTTGTGTCTGACTAACGATTACATTTCATGAGGAGGTTACAAGGAGTGTCAAAGTGGGCGTCGTGTTTGAAAGAGTCTACATGGATTTTAGCAAGGCCTTTGATAAGATCCCACATGGCAGACTGGTCAGAAAATTAAAAGCCCATGGGATCCAAGGAAAAGTGGGAAATTGGATCAAAAATTGAGTCAGTGACAGGAAGCAAAGTTTTATTGTCAACGGGTGTTTTTGTGAGTGGAAAGCTGTTTTCAGTGGGGTTCTGCAGGGCTCAGTACTGGGTCCACTGCTGATTATAGTATCTTTCAATGATTTAGATTTAAATGGAAGGGGTATTAAGAAGTTTGTAGATGATACAAAAATAGGCCTTGCGGTTGATAATGAGGAACAAGGCTGTAGACTGCAGGAAGATATCAATGGACTGGTCAGGTGGGCAGAAAAATAGCAAATGGAATTCAGTCCAGAGAAATGTGAGGTAATGCATTTGGGGAGGACAAACGAGGCAAAGGAATATCCAATAAATGGGATGATACTGAGAAGTGTAGAGGAACTGAGGGACCTTGGAGTTCATGTCCACAGATCCCTGAAGGTAGCAGGACAGCTAGATAAGGTGATTAAGAAGGCTTCTGGGATGCTTGCCCTTATTCGCTGAGGCCTGGAGTATAAGGGTAAGGAGGTTATGCCAGAACTGTAGAAGACACTAGTTAGACCACAGCTAGAAAACTGTGTACAGTTCTGGTCACCACATTACAGGAAGGATGTGATCAAACAAGAGGGGGTACAGAGGAGATTTACGAGGATGTTCCCAGGAATGGAGAATTTTACCTATGAGGAAAGACAGGATCGGCTGGGATTGTTATCTCTGGAACAGAGGAGGCTGAGGGGAGATTTAATTGAGGTGTATAAAATTATGAGGGGCCCAGATAGAGTGGATAGGAAGGACCTATTTCCCTCAGCAGAGAGGTCAATAACCAGGCAGCATAGATTTAAATTAATTGGTGGAAGGATGAGACGTGAGTTGAGGAGTAATTTTTTCAGCCAGAGGGTGTTGGGGGTCTGGAACTCACTGCCTGAAAGGTTGGTAGAGGCAGAAACTCTCATCACATTGAAAAAACACTTGGATATGCACTTGAGGTGCTGAAACCTACAGGGATATGGGAATAAGAGCTGGAAAGTGGGATTAGGTTTGTTAACTCATTTTCAGCTGGCATGGAAACCATGGGCCGAATGGCCTCATCTGCACTGTAAATCTTTCTATGTTTCTCTGTTTAAACTTTTATAATGAAGGGTTCTCACCAATTCAGCACTGAAATGGTTAATAGTAAGAGTGTTTAAAGACTCAGTGTCCCTTTAAGACACTGTTAACCTGACAGGAAGCTCGAACTGTAGATCAGTCTATCCGGAGGAAACAGGCTCAGTGTTAACAAATCTCAGATCACACACACATCCGGAGAACTTTCTCCGAGAACACTGGAGCAGACTTGTATCAACACATGTCAGAAAGGATTCATGTTGGGTGTCGGTGTAGAAGGTTTTAGATTTCATTTAAAACCTTCTTGTCCAACACTGGGGTGAGGTCAAGGGTGAGGTTATAATCAGTCTCAGTGTACTGGGGTCAGGCAGGGTCACTGCTCCAAATGATCCCATGATGCCTGGAAGGTGAGAGTGTGCGCGAGGGTCAGGATCAGGAGCCTCCAAACTCAAAGAAAGACTTGCATTTCTATAGTGCCTGTCACTACCTCAGGATGTCCCAAAGTGTTTTACGGCCAATTGTGCACAGCAAGATCCCAGACAGCTGAGTGATAATGAGCAGATAATCTGATTTTCAGTGCCGTTGGTTGAGTGATAAACATTGTCCAGAACACCGAGGAGAACTCCCCTGCTCTTCTAATAGTGCAGTGGGATCCTTTACATTCACCTGAGAGGGCAGACGTCAGTTTGTCTCATCTGAAAGACAGCACCTCTGACAATGCAGCACTCCCTCAATACTGCACTGCAGTGTCAGCCTGGATTATGTGCTCCAGTCTCTGGAGTGGGACTTGAAGCCACAACATTCTGACTCAGAGGTGAGAGTGTTACCCACTGAGACAACACTAACACCTCACAGTCGAATAGCCTGCCATTCTCACCCTCCCGGCTCACACTTTGAGGAATGAGGCCACTTGGGGAGGGTGGAGCTGTGCCCCAGCCAGAGATAGTGCCTTCAGGAGAGAGATGGAGAGCAGATTGTGGGAGACCTGTAGTCTAGAGGGGTGACATTTAACCAGTCGATGGCAGGTGCTGAGCCCTTTCCCCGTAAGTATTTTGTAAGTCGATGGGGAAAGTGGGAGGGGCACTAGAGTAACACCTTTGTTGCTGCTGAAACTCTTGCTATCTGCTCAGTCATGTCTAATAAACACACAGACAAATCAGACAAACATTAGTCAGTTTTCTGTGGATTTTCTGCTGGGTTCAGCTTTAATCAACAGGGTATTGTGGGAGCTCCCAGTTAATAAAAAGAAAAGAAAGACTTGTATTTATATTGAGTATTTCACACCTCAGGACCTCCCAAAGTCATTTACAGACAATGAAGGACTTGTTTAAAGAGCAGTCACTGTTGGAATGTAGGAAATGTGGCAGACAATTTGTGCACAGCAAGATCCCACAAACAGCAATGAGGTAAATGAACATTTTCAGTGACGTCGGTTCAGAGATAAATATCAGTGTCATGCAGGCCCCCACCTGCCAAGAATGAGGCACATTAATTTCGCCATATGAACACTGCTTTTTAATCTGTTGCTGGAGTAAAGAAAGAACTTGTTTTTAAAAAAAAACACCAGGCCCTTGACTGGAAAGACATTGGCATAATAACAGACAGTACTTGGAAGGGACAAAAGACCATTTCCTGACAAATTCAATCCACAATGGACTTTTGATTACCAGACATTGAGGATGGAGGAGCTCCCATTCCAACTTGACTGCTCAGATGGCCGACTACACCATCGGACATGGCCAGACCAGTTTCGTCACATGACTAACTGGCTGTTGTAGTTTTTTGAATTTGAACTTGCCACAGAGAATTTGAACTCAGAAAGCTGTTTGCTCCTGGACTGAAAAGACTTTTCATGGCTGGCTTGCCACTGTCTCTCTCCCGTCGGCTTTCATCTCTCTCACCAGCTTCAGAAATCATTGAAGACATATGAACCGCAAGAGGGAAAAGTCTCCCACAGTGAACAAGGTTTAAGAAGAATACTGGGCCCCAATGAAAAGCAACATCTACCGACAAGCAAGGACTACAGTGAGCTCGAAGCACAGTAACAAAAACTCTCTTCAGAGATTGCCTCAAACCTCTGCACTTTATTTTTCTTCTGCTCTTTTCTGTCTCTATTTGCATGTGTGTATCGCATATGCATGCTAGCATGGGGCATGGCGTGTATCCGTACGCATTAACTGAATTAGAGTTTTAGTTTAAGTTTTAATAAATTTTACCTTTCTTCTTTAAACCTAAGAAAACCTGTTTGTGCTCATTTCTTTGCCTCACAATTGGAAAGCGGTGAACAAGGATTCACCTGGAAGGAGCTCAAAACACAGTGTGTTTCAAATTAAATCTTGTTACAGTAAGACCAGGTGAAGGCTGTGAAAGACCCCTAGAGACTTTCATCACCTGGTCAGAACAATCAACATGAACTCGACCCAAAGACAAAGCAACTGAGAGTTTCCCCAAAACCCTGGAACACTGAAGCCACTGGATTGGGAGCCCTGCTGTCACTGTTTGTCATCAGAACTTTGACAAGAGATAAGCAGGGAGTGGACAGAGCAGAGTTAAAGCTGGGGGAGGTGGGACCTCGGTGTCTCACTGTGCTGGTGCTGAGATCAGTTATATCAGAGACTGTGACAGAGACCCAGAGCTCACACTGAGACTGGCAGGAGTCTAGTGAGGGATTTCACTCCATGGAGCAGGAATGTGACCACAGTCTGCAAACGTCCAGATCTCCTCTACACACTCGGTAAAAGTTGGTTACTTATATCTTGCTGGTTAAAGGGGGAATGTAACTAAAGAAATACAGCTGGGCACCCTGTTATACACAGTGCTCTTCAATGAACCATTTCATTGACTGCAGTTCCTTACTAACACCTTCCACTATTCAGCATTTGTGTTTTCGAAAGTTTCAGTATTTAAAGGATTAGTAACGGAGGATTGAGGTTTACTTACTCAGTCTGAGCTTGGTTCCTTTACCGAACGTATACCACACTGACAGCTTCCAGTGCAGGGGCTGTACAATATCCTCTGCTCTCTGTTTCACTCACTCACTCTCACCCTCTCTCTGTCTTTCACTGTCACTGTGTCTCTCTCTCTGTAACTCTTTGCCTGTGTGTATGTGTGTCTCTGTCTCTCACACTCTCTCTATATATATCTATTTGTCTCTGTCTCTATGTGTGCTTCTGTCTGTCTCTGTCTGTGTGTGTCGTTCTCAGTGTGTCACACTCTGTCTCTGCTACTTTGGGTTTCTCTCACATTCTGTCTCTCTCTCATTGTTTTCTCTCACTCTGTCTCTTTCACTCTCTCATTATGTCCCTCTCCCTGTTACTCTGTCTCTGTCACATGCTCTCTCTCTCTCACACTCTCTCTCAATCTGTCTCTCTCTTTCTCTCACTCACTCTGTCTCTCTTTCTCACTCTCTCTCACTCTGTCTCTCATTTTCTCCCTCTCACTGTCTCCCTCTTTCTCTCTCTCTCACTCTCTCTCTCTTTCTCACTCTCACTCTCTCTCATTCAGTCTCACTCTGTCTCTATTTTTCTCCCTCTCACTATCTCTCTCTTTCTCTCTCTCTCACTCTCTCACTTTGTCTCTCTTTCTCACTCTGTCTCTCTTTTTCTCCCTCTCACTCTCTCTCTCTTTCTCTCTCTCTCACTTTCTCTCTCTCTGTCTCTCACAGACTGGGATGAATTCTCCCGGTGCCATGGAGACGGGGTTCTCATTTAGAGGTTGGGCAGGACTGGGAAAAATACGACGAGCCGTGTCAACATGGCTCCCTGACACATTCCCGCCTCCGGGTTACTTTCCCATGGGTGTACTGGGAACCGGTCATCTGCTGGCTCCATGGAGATGGGCAGACAATTCGAGCAATGAAGTTCACATTTAGGGGCCATTTTTGAGCCGGTGCTGGTATTTTACCAACGTCGGAGCGGCCTCCCCACCCCCGAGTGTGGAGGCCGCCAGCTCAATGGAGGAGCCCTCCCGGCAGCAGGCCAGGGGACCATCGGGGACGGAGACTCTATGTCCCAATGACAGAGCTACAGGGATGAAAAGCTGCAGTCCCGCCTGTGAATAATCCTGTGGAGGAGTTTCCTAACCCTAACCCTCTTCAAACCGATGGCCCAGCTGGCTTCAGCCCTTTTTATTTTACTATTCCTCTGCAGGCAGCCGAGGGCTTCTCCATGTTGAGGGGCCCTCACTCTCGCCTGCCTGTTTCAGCAGGGCCCACCTCTCCCGGTGGAGCTGCCAGCCTGACATCACTGTGGGCCCTCTGATTGGGCCTGCAGGCTCGGGAGCCTGACCGCCATCATTAATAGGACAGTGAGTGTGGAGGTGACCAATTAGGAGGCTGCCTCCCAGAAAGTTGCTCCGGCGAGTGCTGATGACATGAGCAGGCTCGGGACCCTCATATAGGCCAGACGTCAGAGTCCCAATGTCCACTGGGACAACCAGCCATCTCTCTCTCTCACGCTGTCCCTCTTGTGCTCTTTCCCTCTGTCTATCTCACTATCTCCCTCTCTCTCTTTCTCTCACTCTCTCTCTCCCTCCCTCTCTCTATCTCACTCTCTTTCTCTCACTCTTTCTCACTCTCTCTCTCTCTCTCTGTCTCTCTCACTGTCTCTCTTTATCTCACTCTCTCCCCCAATGTCTCTCTTTCTGTCATTCTCTCTCTCCCACTGTCTCTGTTTCTCTCTCTCTCCTACTGTCTCTGTTTCACTCTCTCTGTCTGAATTCCATGCTGCCGTGCTTGGGAAAGTTGGGAATTCTACTTGTCGATGATAAATCTTCCAGCTGCTCTTCCCACCACATCAGATGGAAAAGCCTGGAGCCACTCAATTCCTGGAAAATGAAAATCTCCCAGCAAACCGAGCTCACCTGCCTGTGCCCTGGAAAAAAGGGGAGGAGTGTTTCTGTAAATGTGATGTTTCTGTTGCTGACTCTGGTCTTCCTCATGGACCATTTGAAAACAGTGAGTTTCAGAGTCGGTGGATCATGTCTACATGGAGTGGGAGAGGTTGTGGCCCCTGTTCCATTATTTGAAGGGGCTGCTTCTCATCCTCTGGTTCTAATTCAGGCCCACGCTCCTGATCTTTGGCCACCCAGTGCAGAGGGGAGTGGGCAGGTTGGAGGCCCCTCCTCGTGGGTCTGCTCCTGGGCCTGGCTAAGGTGTCCATCCACAGGCCCGAGTTGGATGGGACCCATGGGGGTGGTGGCACTGGCTGCCAGTCTCTCTACCATGGCATTGTCCCCACCCGGGTGGCCCTGGAGAAGGAGCAGGGGGTGTCTGCTGGGTCACTTGAGGCCTTCAGGCTGCAGTGGGCACCACAGGGACAGGAGTGTGTAGTGGATAGTGAAAATAAAATCAGGCTTTAATTTGTTCAGTTTGCTTTCTATTTATGATTTCAGTTTTATTCATTTAGACACTTTTCGAAATTGGATTTTGATTGGTGAAAATTGTGTCAACCAGATTGTTCAACCAGATGAGAATAAACCTGTTTCCATAGTAACTGACCTGGGGTGTCTGACCTGGGATGGGGGGTCAATAATAATGATCAATAATTAGTCTGTGCTCATGAAGCGACTCCACCAGAACCCAGAGAGAATCGAATGAAGCAAAATGTCAAATCTCCAGAGCTGTGAGATTCTCACTGATGAAGACAGCAGCTCCTCGTCCTCTCTAAACTCCTCCATCCTTTCCCAATTTGTCACACCGTTCAGGGGAATGTTTCTGTCAACACTCTCATCGACACATGTGGCAGCAATGCACAAAACAGGAAATATTTCCCAGATAGATAAGACAGGAGATTGAAGCAACTGTTTTAATACACCGTCTGTTTATTATATAATAAATATAACTGTGGATGTGTCAGTGCGGGAGGTGGGACTATGTCCATTATTATATATTATATATAACTGTGGGATGTGTCAGTACAGGAGGTGGGACTGTGTGTCCATTATTATATATTATATATAACTGTGGGATGTGTCAGTACAGGAGGTGGGACTGTGAGTCCATTATTATATATTATATATAACTGTGGGATGTGTCAGTCCAGGAGGTGGGACTGTGTGTCCATTATTATATATTATTTATAACTGTGGGATGTGTCAGTTCAGGAGGTGGGACTGTGTGACCATTATTATATATTATATATAACTGTGGGATGTGTCAGTGCAGGAGGTGGGACTGTGAGTCCATTATTATATATTATATATAACTGTGGGATGTGTCAGTCCAGGAGGTGGGACTGTGTGTCCATTATTATATATTATTTATAACTGTGGAATGTGTCAGTTCAGGAGGTGGGACTGTGAGTCCATTATTATATATTATATATAACTGTGGGATGTGTCAGTCCAGGAGGTGGGACTGTGTGTCCATTATTATATATTATTTATAACTGTGGGATGTGTCAGTTCAGGAGGTGGGACTGTGAGTCCATTATTATATATTATATATAACTGTGGGATGTGTCAGTCCAGGAGGTGGGACTGTGTGTCCATTATTATATATTATTTATAACTGTGGGATGTGTCAGTTCAGGAGGTGGGACTGTGAGTCCATTATTATATATTATATATAACTGTGGGATGTGTCAGTCCAGGAGGTGGGACTGTGTGTCCATTATTATATATTATTTATAACTGTGGGATGTGTCAGTTCAGGAGGTGGGACTGTGAGTCCATTATTATATATTATATATAACTGTGGGATGTGTCAGTCCAGGAGGTGGGACTGTGTGTCCATTATTATATATTATTTATAACTGTGGGATGTGTCAGTTCAGGAGGTGGGACTGTGAGTCCATTATTATATATTATATATAACTGTGGGATGTGTCAGTCCAGGAGGTGGGACTGTGTGTCCATTATTATATATTATTTATAACTGTGGGATGTGTCAGTTCAGGAGGTGGGACTGTGTGTTCATTATTATATATTATATATAACTGTGGGATGTGTCAGTGCAGGAGGTGGGACTGTGTGTTCATTATTATATATTATATATAACTGTGGGATGTGTCAGTACAGGAGGTGGGACTGTGTGTCCATTATTATATATTATTTATAACTGTGGGATGTGTCAGTACAGGAGGTGGGACTGTGTGTTCATTATTATATATTATATATAACTGTGGGATGTGTCAGTGCAGGAGGTGGGACTGTGTGTTCATTATTATATATTATATATAACTGTGGGATGTGTCAGTACAGGAGGTGGGACTGTGTGTCCATTATTATATATTATTTATAACTGTGGGATGTGTCAGTACAGGAGGTGGGACTGTGTGTTCATTATTATATATTATATATAACTGTGGGATGTGTCAGTACAGGAGGTGGGACTATGTCCATTATTATATATTATTTATAACTGTGGGATGCGTCAGTACAGGAGGTGGGACTGTGTGTTCATTATTATATATTATATATAACTGTGGGATGTGTCAGTGCAGGAGGTGGGACTATGTCCATTATTATATATTATTTATAACTGTGGGATGTGTCAGTACAGGAGGTGGGACTGTGTGTTCATTATTATATATTATATATAACTGTGGGATGTGTCAGTGCAGGAGGTGGGACTGTGTGTCCATTATTATATATTATATATAACTGTGGGATGTGTCAGTACAGGAGGTGGGACTGTGTGTTCATTATTATATATTATATATAACTGTGGGATGTGTCAGTGCAGGAGGTGGGACTGTGTGTCCATTATTATATATTATATATAACTGTGGGATGTGTCAGTGCGGGAGGTGGGACTGTGTGTCCATTATTATATATTATATATAACTGTGGGATGTGTCAGTACAGGAGGTGGGACTGTGTGTCCATTATTATATATTATATATAAATGTGGGATGTGTCAGTACAGGAGGTGGGACTGTGTGTCCATTATTATATATTATATATAACTGTGGGATGTGTCAGTACAGGAGGTGGGACTGTGTGTCCATTATTATATATTATATATAAATGTGGGATGTGTCAGTGCGGGAGGTGGGACTATGTCCATTATTATATATTATATATAACTGTGGGATGTGTCAGTACAGGAGGTGGGACTGTGTGTCCATTATTATATATTATATATAAATGTGGGATGTGTCAGTGCGGGAGGTGGGACTATGTCCATTATTATATATTATATATAACTGTGGGATGTGTCAGTACAGGAGGTGGGACTGTGTGTTCATTATGATATATTATATATAACTGTAGGATGTGTCAGTACAGGAGGTGGGACTGTGTGTCCATTATTATATATTATATATAAATGTGGGATGTGTCAGTGCGGGAGGTGGGACTATGTCCATTATTATATATTATATATAACTGTGGGATGTGTCAGTACTGGAGGTGGGACTGTGTGTCCATTATTATATATTATATATAACTGTGGGATGTGTCAGTACAGGAGGTGGGACTGTGTGTCCATTATTATATATTATATATAAATGTGGGATGTGTCAGTGCGGGAGGTGGGACTATGTCCATTATTATATATTATATATAACTGTGGGATGTGTCAGTACAGGAGGTGGGACTGTGTGTTCATTATGATATATTATATATAACTGTAGGATGTGTCAGTACAGGAGGTGGGACTGTGTGTCCATTATTATATATTATATATAAATGTGGGATGTGTCAGTGCGGGAGGTGGGACTATGTCCATTATTATATATTATATATAACTGTGGGATGTGTCAGTACTGGAGGTGGGACTGTGTGTCCATTATTATATATTATATATAACTGTGGGATGTGTCAGTACAGGAGGTGGGACTGTGTGTCCATTATTATATATTATATATAACTGTGGGATGTGTCAGTACAGGAGGTGGGACTGTGTGTCCATTATTATATATTATATATAACTGTGGGAGGTGTCAGTGCAGGAGGTGGGACTGTGTGTCCATTATTATATATTATATATAAATGTGGGATGTGTCAGTACAGGAGGTGGGACTGTGTGTCCATTATTATATATTATATATAACTGTGGGAAGTGTCAGTACAGCAGGTGGGACTGTGTGTCCATTATTATATATTATATATAACTGTGGGGTGTGTCAGTACAGGAGGTGGGACTGTGTGTCCATTATTATATATTATATATAACTGTGGGATGTGTCCGTGCGGGAGGAGGGACTGTGTGTCCATTATTATATATTATATATAACTGTGGGATGTGTCAGTACAGGAGGTGTGACTGTGTGTCCATTATTATATATTATATATAACTGTGGGATGTGTCAGTACAGGAGGTGGGACTGTGTGTCCATTATTATATGTTATATATAACTGTGGGATGTGTCAGTCCAGGAGGTGTGACTGTGTGTCCATTATTATATATTATATATAACTGTGGGATGTGTCAGGACAGGAGGTGGGACTGTGATTCCATTATTATATATTATATATAACTGTGGGATGTGCAGTACAGGAGGTGGGACTGTGTGTCCATTATTATATGTTATATATAACTGTGGGATGTGTCAGTCCAGGAGGTGTGACTGTGTGTCCATTATTATATATTATATATAACTGTGGGATGTGTCAGTACAGGAGGTGGGACTGTGTGTCCATTATTATATGTTATATATAACTGTGGGATGTGTCAGTCCAGGAGGTGGGACTGTGTGTCCATTATTATATATTATATATAACTGTGGGATGTGTCAGTCCAGGAGGTGGGACTGTGTGTCCATTATTATATATTATATATAACTGTGGGATGTGTCAGTCCAGGAGGTGCGACTGTGTGTCCATTATTATATATTATATATAACTGTGGGATGTGTCAGTACAGGAGGTGGGACTGTGCGTCCATTATTATATATTATATATAACTGTGGGATGTGTTAGTACAGGAGGTGGGACTGTGTGTCCATTATTATATATTATATATAACTGTGGGATGTGTCAGTACAGGAGGTGGGACTGTGTGTCCATTATTATTTATTATATATAACTGTGGGATGTGTCAGTACAGGAGGTGGGACTGTGCGTCCATCATTAAATATTATATATAACTGTGGGATGTGTCAGTACAGGAGGTGGGACTGTGCGTCCATTATTATATATTATATATAACTGTGGGATGTGTCAGTGCGGGAGGTGGGACTGTGTGTCCATTATTATATATTATATATAACTGTGGGATGTGTCAGTACAGGTGGTGGGACTGTGCGTCCATTATTATATATTATATATAACTGTGGGATGTGTTTGTACAGGAGGTGGGACCGTGAGTCCATTATTATATGTTATATATAACTGTGGGATGTGTCAGTGCGGGAGGTGGGACTGTGTGTCCATTATTATATATTATATATAACTGTGGGATGCGTCAGTGCGGGAGTTGGGACTGTGTGTCCATTATTATATATTATATATAACTGTGGGATGTGTCAGTACAGGAGGTGTGACTGTGTGTCCAATATTATGTATTATATATAACTGTGGGATGAGTCAGGACAGGAGGTGGGACTGTGTGTCCATTATTATATATTATTTTTTAATGTGGGATGTGTCAGTCTAGGAAGTGGGAATGTGTATCCATTATTATATATTATATATAACTGTGGGATGTGTCAGTATAGGAAGTGGGAATGTGTGTCCATTATTATATATTATATTTAACTGTGGGATGTGTCAGTCGAGGAGGTGGGACTGTGCGTCCATTATTATATATTATATATAACTGTGGGATATGTCAGTGCAGGAGGTGGGACTGTGTGTCCATTATTATACATTATAGATAACTGTGGGATGTGTCAGTGCGGGAGGTGGGACTGTGTGTCCATTATTATATATTATATAAAACTGTGGGATGTGTCAGTGCGGGAGGTGGGACTGTGTGTCCATTATTATATATTATATATAACTGTGGGATATGTCAGTGCAGGAGGTGGGACTGTGTGTCCATTATTATACATTATAGATAACTGTGGGATGTGTCAGTACAGGAGGTGGGACTGTGTGTCCATTATTATATATTATATATAACTGTGGGATGTGTCAGTACAGGAGGTGGGACTGTGCGTCCATTCTTATATATTATATATAACTGTGGAACGTATCAGTTGAGGAGGAAGGACTGTGCGTCCATTATTATATATTAAATATAACTGTGGGATGTGTCAGTACAGGAGGTGGGACAGTGTGTCGATTATTATATATTATATATAACTGTGGGATGTGTCAGTACAGGAGGTGGGACTGTGCGTCCATTCTTATATATTATATATAACTGTGGGATGTCTCAGTACAGGAGGTGGGACAGTGTGTCCATTATTATCTTTTATATATAACTGTGGGATGTGTCAGTGCAGGAGGTGGGACTGTGCGTCCATTATTATATATTCTATATAACTGTGGGATGTGTCAGTACAGGAGGTGGGACTGTGTGTCCATTATTATATATTATATATAACTGTGGGATGAGTCAGTACAGGAGGTGGGACTGTGCGTCCATTATTATATATTCTATATAACTGTGGGATGTGTCAGTGCGTGAGGTGGGACTGTGTGTCCATTATTATATATTATATATAACTGTGGGATGAGTCAGTGCAGGAGGTGGGACTGTGCGTCCATTATTATATATTCTATATAACTGTGGGATGTGTCAGGACAGGAGGGGGGACTGTGCGTCCATTATTATATATTCTATATAACTGTGGGATGTGTCAGGACAGGAGGTGGGACTGTGCGTCCATTATTATATATTATATATCACTGTGGGATGTGTCAGGGCAGGAGGTGGGACTGTGCGTCCATTATTATATATTATATATAACTGTGGAACGTGTCAGTGCGGGAGGTGGGACTGTGTGTCCATTATTATATATTATATATAACTGTGGAACGTATCAGTCGAGGAGGAAGGACTGTGCGTCCATTATTATATATTATATATAACTGTGGGATGTGTCAGTGCGGGAGGTGGGACTGTGTGTCCATTATTATATATTATATATAAATGTGGGATGTGTCAGAACGGGAGGTGGGACTGTGTGTCAATTATTATATATTATATATATCGGAGGGATGTGTCAGTGCGGAAGGTGGCACGGTATGTCAATTATTATATATTATATATAACTGTGGGATGTGTCAGTGCAGGAGGTGGGACTGTGTGTCCATTATTATATATTATATATAACTGTGGGATGTGCCAGTGCAGGAGGTGGGACAGTGTGTCGATTATTATATACTATATATCACTGTGGGATGTGTCAGTGCAGGAGGTGGGACTGTGTGTCCATTATTATATATTATATATAACTGTGGGATGTGTCAGTGCAGGAGGTGGGACTGTGTGTCCATTATTATATATTATATATAACTGTGGGATGTGTCAGTGCAGGAGGTGGGACTGTGCGTCCATTATTATATATTATATATTACTGTGTGACGTGTCAGTACAGGATGTGGTACTGCGTGTCCATTACTATATATTATATATAACTGTGGGATGTGTCAGTACAGGAGGTGGGACTGTGTGTCCATTATTATATATTATATATAAATGTGGGATGTGTCAGAACGGGAGGTGGGACTGTGTGTCAATTATTATATATTATATATATCGGAGGGATGTGTCAGTGCGGAAGGTGGCACGGTATGTCAATTATTATATATTATATATAACTGTGGGATGTGTCAGTGCAGGAGGTGGGACTGTGTGTCCATTATTATATATTATATATAACTGTGGGATGTGCCAGTGCAGGAGGTGGGACTGTGTGTCCATTATTATATATTATATATCACTGTGGGATGTGTCAGTACAGGAGGTGGGACTGTGCGTCCATTATTATATATTATATATTACTGTGTGACGTGTCAGTACAGGATGTGGTACTGCGTGTCCATTACTATATATTATATATAACTGTGGGATGTGTCAGTACAGGAGGTGGGACTGTGTGTCCATTATTATATATTATATATAACTGTGGGATGTGTCAGTACAGGAGGTGGGACTGTGTGTCCATCATTATATATTATATATAACTGTGGGATGTGTCAGTGCAGGAGGTGGGACTGTGCGTCCATTATTATATATTATATGTAACTGTGGGATGTGTCAGTACAGGAGGTGGGAATGTGTGTCCATTATTATATATTATATATAGCTGTGGGATGTGTCAGTACAGGAGGTGGGACTGTGTGTCCATTATTATATATTATATGTAACTGTGGGATGTGTCAGTACAGGAGGTGGGAATGTGTGTCCATTATTATATATTATATATAGCTGTGGGATGTGTCAGTACAGGAGGTGGGACTGTGCGTCCATTATTATATATTATATGTAACTGTGGGATGTGTCAGTACAGGAGGTGGGAATGTGTGTCCATTATTATATATTATATATAGCTGTGGGATGTGTCAGTACAGGAGGTGGGACTGTGTGTCCATTATTATATATTATATATAACTGTGGGATTTGTCAGGGCGTGAGGTGGGACTGTGTGTCCATTATTATATATTATATATAACTATGGGATGTGTCAGTACAGGAGCGGGGACTGTGCGTCCATTATTATATATTATATGTAACTGTGGGATGTGTCAGTACAGGAGGTGGGAATGTGTGTCCATTATTATATATTATATATAGCTGTGGGATGTGTCAGTACAGGAGGTGGGACTGTGTGTCCATTATTATATATTATATATAACTGTGGGATGTGTCAGTACAGGAGGTGGGACTGTGCGTCCATTATTATATATTATATGTAACTGTGGGATGTGTCAGTACAGGAGGTGGGAATGTGTGTCCATTATTATATATTATATATAGCTGTGGGATGTGTCAGTACAGGAGCGGGGACTGTGCGTCCATTATTATATATTATATATAACTGTGGGATGTGTCAGTGCAGGAGGTGGGACTGTGTGTCCATTATTATATATTATATATAACTGTGGGATGTGTCAGTACAGGAGCGGGGACTGTGCGTCCATTATTATATATTATATATAACTGTGGGATGTGTCAGTACAGGAGGTGGGACTGTGCGTCCATTATTATACATTATATATAACTGTGGGATGTGTCAGTGCGTGAGGTGGGACTGTGTGTCAATTATTATATATTATATATCACTGTGGGATGTGTCAAGGCAGGAGGTGGGACTGTGCGTCCATTATTATATATTATATATAACTGTGGAACGTGTCAGTCGAGACGTTGGGACTGTGCGTCCATTATTATATATTATATATAACTGTGGGATGTGTCAGTGCGGGAGGTGGGACTGTGCGTCCATTATTATACATTGTATCTTACTGTGGAACGTGTCAGTGCAGGAGGTGGGACTGTGTGTCCATTATTATATATTATATATAACTGTGGAACGTGTCAGACGAGGAGGTGGAACTGTGCGTCCATTATTATATATTATATATAACTGTGGAACGTATCAGTCGAGGAGGAGGGACTGTGCGTCCATTATTATATATTATATATAATTGTGGGATGTGTCAGTGCGGGAGGTGGGACTGTGTGTCCATTATTATATATTATATATAACTGTGGGATGTGTCAGTGCGGGAGGTGGGACTGTGTGTCCAATATCATATATTATATATATCTGTGGGATGTGTCAGTGCGGAAGGTGGCACCGTGTGTCAATTATTATATATTATATATAACTGTGGGTTGTGTCAGTAGAGGAGGTGGGACTGTGTGTCCATTAATCTATATTACATATAACTGTGGGATGTGTCAGTGCAGGAGGTGGGAATGTGTGTCCATTATTATATATTATATATAACTGTGGGATGTGTCAGTACAGGAGGTGGGACCGTGAGTCCATTATTATATATTATATATAACTGTGGGATGTGTCAGTACAGGAGGTGGGACTGTGCGTCCATTATTATATATTATATATTACTGTGTGACGTGTCAGTACAGGATGTGGTACTGCGTGTCCATTACTATATATTATATATAACTGTGGGATGTGTCAGTACAGGAGGTGGGACTGTGTGTCCATTATTATATATTATATATAAATGTGGGATGTGTCAGAACGGGAGGTGGGACTGTGTGTCAATTATTATATATTATATATATCGGAGGGATGTGTCAGTGCGGAAGGTGGCACGGTATGTCAATTATTATATATTATATATAACTGTGGGATGTGTCAGTGCAGGAGGTGGGAATGTGTGTCCATTATTATATATTATATATAACTGTGGGATGTGCCAGTGCAGGAGGTGGGACAGTGTGTCGCTTATTATATACTATATATCACTGTGGGATGTGTCAGTACAGGAGGTGGGACTGTGCGTCCATTATTATATATTATATATTACTGTGTGACGTGTCAGTACAGGATGTGGTACTGCGTGTCCATTATTATATATATATATATAACTGTGGGATGTGTCAGTGCGGGAGGCGGGACTGTGTTTCCATTATTATATATTATATATAACTGTGGGATGTGTCAGTTCAGGAGGTGGGACTGTGTGTCCATTATTATATATATATATATAACTGTGGGATGTGTCAGTGCGGGAGGCGGGACTGTGTTTCCATTATTATATATTATATATAACTGTGGGATGTGTCAGTTCAGGAGGTGGGACTGTGTGTCCATTATTATATATTATATATAACTGTGGGATGTGTCAGTGCGGGAGGCGGGACTGTGTTTCCATTATTATATATTATATATAACTGTGGGATGTGTCAGTTCAGGAGGTGGGACTGTGTGTCCATTATTATATATATATATATAACTGTGGGATGTGTCAGTGCGGGAGGCGGGACTGTGTTTCCATTATTATATATTATATATAACTGTGGGATGTGTCAGTTCAGGAGGTGGGACTGTGTGTCCATTATTATATATTATATATAACTGTGGGACGTGTCAGTACAGGAGGTGGGACTGTGAGTCCATTATTATATATTATATATAACTGTGGGATGTGTCAGTACAGGAGGTGGGACTGTGTGTCCATTATTATATATTATATATAACTGTGGGATGTGTCAGTACAGGAGGTGGGACTGTGCGTCCATCATTATATATTATATATAACTGTGGGATGTGTCAGTGCAGGAGGTGGGACTGTGCGTCCATTATTATATATTATATGTAACTGTGGGATGTGTCAGTACAGGAGGTGGGAATGTGTGTCCATTATTATATATTATATATAGCTGTGGGATGTGTCAGTACAGGAGGTGGGACTGTGTGTCCATTATTATATATTATATATAACTGTGGGATGTGTCCGTGCGGGAGGTGGGACTGTGTGTCCATTATTATATATTATATATAACTGTGGGATGTGTCAGTACAGGAGCGGGGACTGTGCGTCCATTATTATATATTATATGTAACTGTGGGATGTGTCAGTACAGGAGGTGGGAATGTGTGTCCATTATTATATATTATATATAGCTGTGGGATGTGTCAGTACAGGAGGTGGGACTGTGTGTCCATTATTATATATTATATATAACTGTGGGATGTGTCAGTACAGGAGGTGGGACTGTGCGTCCATTATTATATATTATATGTAACTGTGGGATGTGTCAGTACAGGAGGTGGGAATGTGTGTCCATTATTATATATTATATATAGCTGTGGGATGTGTCAGTACAGGAGCGGGGACTGTGCGTCCATTATTATATATTATATATAACTGTGGGATGTGTCAGTGCAGGAGGTGGGACTGTGTGTCCATTATTATATATTATATATAACTGTGGGATGTGTCAGTACAGGAGCGGGGACTGTGCGTCCATTATTATATATTATATATAACTGTGGGATGTGTCAGTACAGGAGGTGGGACTGTGCGTCCATTATTATACATTATATATAACTGTGGGATGTGTCAGTGCGTGAGGTGGGACTGTGTGTCAATTATTATATATTATATATCACTGTGGGATGTGTCAAGGCAGGAGGTGGGACTGCGCGTCCATTATTATTTATTATATATAACTGTGGAACGTGTCAGTGCGGGAGGTGGGACTGTGCGTCCATTATTATACATTGTATCTTACTGTGGAACGTGTCAGTGCAGGAGGTGGGACTGTGCGTCCATTATTATATATTATATATAATTGTGGGATATGTCAGTGCAGGAGGTGGGACTGTGTGTCCATTATTATATATTATATATAACTGTGGAACGTGTCAGACGAGGAGGTGGAACTGTGCGTCCATTATTATATATTATATATAACTGTGGAACGTATCAGTCGAGGAGGAGGGACTGTGCGTCCATTATTATATATTATATATAATTGTGGGATGTGTCAGTGCGGGAGGTGGGACTGTGTGTCCATTATTATATATTATATATAACTGTGGGATGTGTCAGTGCGGGAGGTGGGACTGTGTGTCCAATATCATATATTATATATATCTGTGGGATGTGTCAGTGCAGAAGGTGGCACCGTGTGTCAATTATTATATATTATATATAACTGTGGGTTGTGTCAGTAGAGGAGGTGGGACTGTGTGTCCATTAATCTATATTACATATAACTGTGGGATGTGTCAGTGCAGGAGGTGGGAATGTGTGTCCATTATTATATATTATATATAACTGTGGGATGTGTCAGTACAGGAGGTGGGACCGTGAGTCCATTATTATATATTATATATAACTGTGGGATGTATCAGTACAGGAGGTGGGACAGTGTGTCCTATATTATGTGTTATATATAACTGTGGGATGTGTCAGTGCAGGAGGTGGGACAGTGTGTCCTATATTATGTATTATATATAACTGTGGGATGTGTCAGTGCAGGAGGTGGGACTGTGTGTCCATTATTATACATTATGGATAACTGTGGGATGTGTCAGTACAGGAGGTGGGACTGTGTGTCCAATATTATATATTATATATAACTGTGGGATGTGTCAGTGCGGGAGGTGGGCCTGTGTGTCCATTCTTATATATTATATATAACTGTGGGTTGTGTCAGTAGAGGATGTGGGCCTGTGAGTCCATTATTATATATTATATATAACTGTGGGATGTGTCAGTACAGGAGGTGGGACAGTGTGTCCTATATTATGTATTATATATAACTGTGGGATGTGTCAGTACAGGAGGTGGGACTGTGTGTCCATTATTATACATTATGGATAACTGTGGGATGTGTCAGTACAGGAGGTGGGACTGTGTGTCCAATATTATATATTATATATAACTGTGGGATGTGTCAGTGCGGGAGGTGGGACTGTGTGTCCATTCTTATATATTATATATAACTGTGGGTTGTGTCAGTAGAGGATGTGGGCCTGTGAGTCCATTATTATATATTATATATAACTGTGGGATGTGTCAGTACAGGAGGTGGGACAGTGTGTCCTATATTATGTATTATATATAACTGTGGGATGTGTCAGTGCAGGAGGTGGGACTGTGTGTCCATTATTATATATTATATATAACTGTGGGATGTGTCAGTACAGGAGGTGGGACTGTGTGTCCATTATTATATATTATATATAACTGTGGGACATGTCAGTACAGGAGGTGGGACTGTGTGTCCATTATTATACATTATATATAACTGTGGGATGTGTCAGTACAGGAGGTGGGACTGTGTGTCCATTATTATACATTATGGATAACTGTGGGATGTGTCAGTACAGGAGGTGGGACTGTGTGTCCAATATTATATCTTATGTATAACTGTGGGATGTCTCAGTGCGGGAGGTGGGCCTGTGTGTCCATTCTTATATATTATATATAACTGTGGGTTGTGTCAGTGCAGGTGGTGGGACCGTGAGTCCATTATTATATATTATATATAACTGTGGGATGTGTCAGTGCGGGAGGTGGGACTGTGTGTCCATTATTATATATTATATATAACTGTAGGACGTGTCTGTCCAGGAGGTGGGACTGTGTGTCCATTATTATATATTATATATAACTGTGGGATGTGTCAGTGCAGGTGGTGGGACCGTGAGTCCATTATTATATATTATATATAACTGTGGGATGTGTCAGTGCAGGTGGTGGGACCGTGAGTCCATTATTATATATTATATATAACTGTAGGATGTGTCAGTACAGGAGGTGGGACTGTGTGTCCATTATTATATATTATATATAACTGTAGGACGTGTCTGTCCAGGAGGTGGGACTGTGTGTCCATTATTATATATTATATATAACTGTGGGATGTGTCAGTGCAGGTGGTGGGACCGTGAGTCCATTATTATATATTATATATAACTGTGGGATGTGTCAGTGCAGGTGGTGGGACCGTGAGTCCATTACTATATATTATATATAACTGTAGGACGTGTCTGTCCAGGAGGTGGGACTGTGTGTCCATTATTATATATTATATATAACTGTGGGATGTGTCAGTACAGGAAGTGGGAATGTGTGTCCATTATGATATATTATATATAACTGTGGGACGTGTCAGTACAGGAAGTTGGACTGTGTGTCCATTATTATATATTATATATAACTGTGGGAGGTGTCAGTGCAGGAGGTGGGACTGTGTGTCCATTATTATATATTATATATAACTGTGGGAGGTGTCAATGCAGGAAGTTGGACTGTGTGTCCATTATTATATATTATATATAACTGTGGGAGGTGTCAGTGCAGGAGGTGGGACTGTGTGTCAATTATTATATATTATATATAACTGTGGGTTGTGTCAGTAGAGGAGGTGGGACTGTGTGTCCATTAATCTATATTACATATAACTGTGGGATGTGTCAGTGCAGGAGGTGGGACTGTGTGTCCATTATTATATATTATATATAACTGTGGGATGTGTCAGTGCAGGAGGTGGGACAGTGTGTCCTATATTATGTATTATATATAACTGTGGGATGTGTCAGTGCAGGGGGTGGGACCGTGAGTCCATTATTATATATTATATATAATTGTGGGATGTGTCAGTACAGGAGGTGGGACACTGTGTCCTATATTATGTATTATATATAACAGTGGGATGTGTCAGTGCGGGAGGTGGGCCTGTGTGTCCATTCTTATATATTATATATAACTGTGGGTTGTGTCAGTAGAGGATGTGGGGCTGTGTGTCCATTATTATATATTATATATAACTGTGGGATGTGTCAGTCCAGGAGGTGGGACTGTGTGTCCAATAGTATGTATTATATATAACTGTGGGACGTGTCTGTCCAGGAGGTGGGACTGTGTGTCCATTATTATATATTATATATAACTGTGGGATGTGTCAGTGCAGGTGGTGGGACCGTGAGTCCATTATTATATATTATATATAACTGTGGGATGTGTCAGTGCAGGTGGTGGGACTGTGTGTCCATTATTATATATTATATATAACTGTAGGATGTGTCAGTACAGGAGGTGGGTCTGTGTGTCCATTATTATATATTAGATATAACTGTGGGATGTGTCAGTACAAGAGGTGGGACTGTGTGTCCATTATTTTATATTATTTTTTACTGTGGGATGTGTCAGTACAGGAAGTGGGAATGTGTGTCCATTATTATATATTATATATAACTGTGGGATGTGTCAGTGCAGGAGGTGGGACTGTGTGTCCATTATTATATATTATATATATCTGTGGGATGTGTCAGTGCAGGAGGTGGGACTGTGTGTCCATTATTATATATTATATATAACTGTGGGACGTGTCAGGACAGGAAGTGGCAATGTGTGTCCATTATTATATATTATATATAACAAGTGGGATGTGTCAGTGCAGGAGGTGGGACTGTGCGTCCATTATTATATATTATATATAACTGTGGGATGTGTCAGTGCAGGAGGTGGGACTGTGTGTCCATTATTATATATTATATATAACTGTGGGACGTGTCACTACAGGAAGTGGGAATGTATATCCATTGTTATATATTATATATAACTGTGGGACGTGTCAGTACAGGAAGTGGGAATGTGTGTCCATTTTGATATATTATATATAACTGTGGGACGTGTCAGTACAGGAGGTGGGACTGTGTGTCCATTATTATATATTATATATAACTGTGGGAGGTGTCATTGCAGGAGGTGGGACTGTGTGTCCATTATTATATATTATATATAACTGTGGGAGGTGTCAGTGCAGGAAGTTGGACTGTGTGTCCATTATTATATATTATATATAACTGTGGGAGGTGTCAGTGCAGGAAGTTGGACTGTGTGTCCATTATTATTTATTATATATAACTGTGGGATGTGTCAGTACAGGAAGTGGGAATGTGTGTCCATTATGATATATTATATATAACTGTGGGACGTGTCAGTACAGGAGGTGGGACTGTGTGTCCATTATTATATATTATATATAACTGTGGGAGGTGTCAGTGCAGGAACTTGGACTGTGTGTCCATTATTATATATTATATATAACTGTGGGAGGTGTCAGTGCAGGAGGTGGGACTGTGTGTCCATTATTATATATTATATATAACTGTGGGAGGTGTCAGTGCAGGAGGTGGGACTGTGTGTCCATTATTATATATTGTATATAACTGTGGGATGTGTCAGTACAGGAGGTGGGACTGTGTGTCCATTATTGTATATTGAATATAACTGTGGGATGTGTCAGTACAGGAGGTGGGACTGTGTGTCCATTATTATATATTGAATATAACTGTGGGATGTGTCAGTACAGGAGGTGGGACTGTGTGTCCATTATTGTATATTATATATAACTGTGAGATGCGTCAGTACAGGAGGTGGGACTGTTTGTCCATTATTATATATTATATATAACTGTGGGATCTGTCAGTATAGGAGGTGGGACTGTGTGTCCATTCTTTTATATTATATATAACTGTGAGATGTGTCAGTACAGGAGGTGGGACTGTGTGTCCATTATTATATATTATAAAAAGCTGTGGGATGTGTCAGTGCAGGAGGTGGGACTGTGTGTCCATTATTATATATTATAAAAAGCTGTGGGATGTGTCAGTGCAGGAGGTGGGACTGTGTGTCCATTATTATATATTATATATAACTGTGGGATGTGTCAGTGCAGGAGGTGGGACTGTGTGTCCATTATTATATATTATATATAACTGTGGGATGTGTCAGTGCAGGAGGTGGGACTGTGTGTCCATTATTATATATTATATGTAACTGTGGGACGTGTCTTTCCAGGAGGTGGGTCTGTGTGTCCATTATTATATATTATTTTTTAGTGTGGGATGTGTCAGTGCAGGAGGTGGGACTGTGAGTTCATCATTATATATTATATATAACTGTGGGCTGTGTCAGTACAGGAGGTGGGACTGTGTGTCCATTATTATATATTATATGTAACTGTAGGACGTGTCTTTCCAGGAGGTGGGTCTGTGTGTCCATTATTATATATTATATATAACTGTGGGACGTGTCTGTCCAGGAGGTGGGTCTGTGTGTCCATTATTATATATTATATATATCTGTGGGATGTGTCAGTCCAGGAGGTGGGACTGTGTGTCCATTATTATATATTACATATAACTGTGGGACGTGTCTGTCCAGGAGGTGGGTCTGTGTATTCATTATTATATATTATATATAACTGTGGGACGTGTCTGTCCAGGAGGTGGGTCTGTGTGTCCATTATTATATATTATATATAACTGTGGGATGTGTCAGTGCAGGAGGTGGGACTGTGTGTCCATTATTATATATTACATATAACTGTGGGACGTGTCTGTCCAGGAGGTGGGTCTGTGTATTCATTATTATATATTATATATAACTGTGGGATGTGTCAGTGCAGGAGGTGGGACTGTGTGTCCATTATTATATATTATATATTACTGTGGGATGTGTCAGTACAGGAGGTGGGACGGTGTGTCCATTATTATATATTATATATAACTGTGGGATGTGTCAGTACAGGAGGTGGGACTGTGTGTCTATTATTATATATTATTTCTTACTGTGGGATGTGTCAGTGCAGGAGGTGGGACTGTGTGTCCATTATTCTATATTATATATAACTGTGGGATGTGTCAGTACAGGAAGTTGGACTGTGTGTCCAATATTATATATTATATATAACTGTGGGATGTGTCAGTGCAGGAGGTGGGACTGTGTGTCCATTATTATATATTATATATAACTGTGGGATGTGTCAGTGCAGGAGGTGGGACTGTGTGTCCATTATTATATATTATATATTACTGTGGGATGTGTCAGTACAGGAGGTGGGACTGTGTGTCTATTATTATATATTATTTCTTACTGTGGGATGTGTCAGTGCAGGAGGTGGGACTGTGTGTCCATTATTATATATTATATATAACTGTGGGATGTGTCAGTGCAGGAGGTGGGACTGTGTGTCCATTATTATATATTATATATAACTGTGGGATGTGTCAGTACAGGAAGTTGGACTGTGTGTCCATTATTCTATATTATATATAACTGTGGGATGTGTCAGTGCAGGAGGTGGGACTGTGTGTCCATTATTATATATTATATATAACTGTGGGATGTGTCAGTGCAGGAGGTGGGACTGTGTGTCCATTATTATATATTATATATTACTGTGGGATGTGTCAGTACAGGAGGTGGGACTGTGTGTCTATTATTATATATTATTTCTTACTGTGGGATGTGTCAGTGCAGGAGGTGGGACTGTGTGTCCATTATTATATATTATATATAACTGTGGGATGTGTCAGTGCAGGAGGTGGGACTGTGTGTCCATTATTATATATTATATATAACTGTGGGATGTGTCAGTACAGGAAGTTGGACTGTGTGTCCATTATTCTATATTATATATAACTGTGGGATGTGTCAGTGCAGGAGGTGGGACTGTGTGTCCATTATTATATTATATATATCTTTGGGATGTGTCAGTACAGGAGGTGGGACTGTGTGTCCATTATTATATATTATATATAACTGTGGGATGTGTCAGTGCAGGAGGTGGGACTGTGTGTCCATTATTATATATTATATATAACTGTGGGACGTGTCAGGACAGGAAGTGGCAATGTGTGTCCATTATTATATATTATATATAACTGTGGGATGTGTCAGTGCAGGAGGTGGGACTGTGTGTCCATTATTATATATTATATATAACTGTGGGATGTGTCAGTGCAGGAGGTGCGAATGTGTATCCATTATTATATATTATATATAACTGTGGGATGTGTCAGTACAGGAAGTGGGAATGTATATCCATTGTTATATATTATATATAACTGTGGGATGTGTCAGTACAGGAAGTGGGAATGTGTATCCATTATTATATATTATATATAACTGTGGGATGTGTCAGTACAGGAAGTGGGAATGTATATCCATTGTTATATATTATATATAACTGTGGGATGTGTCAGTACAGGAGGTGGGACTGTGTGTCCATTATTATATATTATATATAACTGTGGGACGTGTCTGTCCATGAGGTGGGTCTGTGTATCCATTATTATATATTGAATATAACTGTGGGATGTGTCAGTGCAGGAGGTGGGACTGTTTGTCCATTATTATATATTATATATAACTGTGGGATCTGTCAGTATAGGAGGTGGGACTGTGTGTCCATTCTTTTATATTATATATAACTGTGAGATGTGTCAGTACAGGAGGTGGGACTGTTTGTCCATTATTGTATATTATATATAACTGTGAGATGCGTCAGTACAGGAGGTGGGACTGTGTGTCCATTATTATATTATATATATCTGTGGGATGTGTCAGTACAGGAGGTGGGACTGTGTGTCCATTATCATATATTTTATATAACTGTGGGATATGTCAGTATAGGAGGTGGGACTGTGTGTCCATTATAATATATTATATATAACTGTGGGACGTGTCTGTCCAGGAGGTGGGTCTGTGTATCCATTATTATATATTGTATATAACTGTGGGATGTGTCAGTACAGGGGGTGGGACTGTGTGTCCATTATTGTATATTATATATAACTGTGAGATGCGTCAGTACAGGATGTGGGACTGTGTGTCCATTATTATATATTATATATAACTGTGAGATGCGTCAGTCCAGGAGGTGGGACTGTGTGTCCATTATTATATATTATATATAACTGTGGGATGTGTCAGTACAGGAAGTTGGACTGTGTGTCCATTATTCTATATTATATATAACTGTGGGATGTGTCAGTACAGGAGGTGGGTCTGTGTGTCCATTATTATATATTATATATAACTGTGGGATGTGTCAGTACAGGAGGTGGGTCTGTGTGTCCATTATTCTATATTATATATAACTGTGGGATGTGTCAGTACAGGAGGTGGGTCTGTCTGTCCATTATTATATATTATATATAACTGTGGGATGTGTCAGTACAGGAGGTGGGTCTGTGTGTCCATTATTATATATTATATATAACTGTGGGATGTGTCAGTACAGGAGGTGGGACTGTGTGTTCATTATTATATATTATATATAACTGTGGGATGTGTCAGTACAGGAGGTGGGTCTGTGTGTCCATTATTATATATTATATATAACTGTGGGATGTGTCAGTACAGGAGGTGGGACTGTGTGTCCATTATTATATATTATATATAACTGTGGGATGTGTCAGTGCAGGAGGTGGGACTGTGTCTATTGAAGTTTTTGTACGGCTCTGTCTCACTGTGTAGAGGCCAGCTGTTATATTGCTGACAGTAATAATCTGCGACATCCTCATTCTGTACATTACTGATTGTCAGAGTGAATTTGAGGTTCTGTTGACTGCCGGTGAAGCGTTCGGATGTTCCTGTGTATCGAGTTGTTGCACCATAAATCAGGAGAGTGGGTTTCTGACCGTCTCGCTGCTGATACCAAGCTACATACTTGCTCACGGACTGGCTGGCCGTACAGGTGATCGTTGCGGTCTGTCCCAGTGTCACTGACAGTGCCGGTGGAGACTGGGTCATGATGATGGTGTCTCCACTGATACCTGAGGGGTAATAGAGAAACAGAGTGAAGTAAGAACTGTCACAGAAAGACCCTGTAAAATGAGATATTATTAGAGACAGTGACCGTTCCTCTTGTTTCAGCATTTTCCCTCCAATCACAAGTCAGTAGAATTGGACTGAAATAAACAGCAGGAAAATATTAAACGTGGAAGGAGAGAGATTTGTACCTGCGACGCAGAATGCCAGAGGCCAGATCAGCTGGATGGGTGAAATCATGGTGCCTGCTCCTGTCTCTGTGCCTGGTTACTGATAAACTCTCCCTTCACTGGGCTCTGCTTTATAAAGCTGCAGCCTGTGAGAGTCTGACTGCCTGTTTCTCAGTATGTAAATGGTCTCACCCAGAGAAAGGCTCGTCAGCAACTCTCACTTCCTCTTCTCTCTCCCTCTTCCACCCTCTCTCACTCTACCTCTCCTCCCTCTTTTCCTCTTCCTCTGTCTCCCTCTCTTCCTCTTCCTCACTCTCCCTCTCCTCCTTCTCTTCCACTTCCTCTGTCTCCCTCTCTTCCTCTTCCTCACTCTCCCTCTCCTCCCTCTCTTCCTCACTCTCCCTCTCCTCCCTCTCTTCCTCTTCCTCTGTCTCCCTCTCTTCCTCTTCCTCACTCTCCCTCTCCTCCCTCTCTTCCTCACTCTCCCTCTCCTCCCTCTCTTCCTCCTCCTCTGTCTCCCTCTCTCACTATCCCTCTCCCTCACTCACTCTCTTTCTCTCCCCTTCTGTCTATCCTTGTCTCTGTTTTGCTCTTTTGTGCTCTTTCTTTGTCATCCTCTCTTTCTGCCTCTCTCTCTCTGTTACTCTGTCTCACTGGCCTGGATTTTAAGGCTCCCTCGACATTGTGATCCCTGGTGGGAGATCCTGAAGTTGGCTCCGGATGAGGCCACCACGGACCTTGACGCCGGCAGAGCCACTCCCGATCCTCCCGGTGACGGGGAGGCTCTGTGCCGACCACCCGGCCGCTGGGCGACAGGACCACAATTTAAATACTTAAATCAATAATATTAATGAATTTAAATCTACTCACCCGTGATCTTGAGGGTCCGTCACAGTGTCGCACCTTCAGAACCCTGTCTGGGGAAACAAGGCACCACACTGGTGGGGAGGTGGGAGCAGGTCAGTTTCTCAGTGCAGGAGTTGGGGGGGAAACAGGGTCAAATAAACAGCAGGATGTAGGGGATGGTGGGAATTTTCTGTCATTTTCTGAACTCGCTGACGAGCTCATAGAATCCAGCACATTGTTTCTGCTCTCTCTGTCTGTCTCTCTCTCTCTGTCTGTCTGTCTCTGTCTCTCTCTCTCTCTGTCTGTCTCTGTCTCTCTCTGTCTGTCTGTCTCTCTCTCTGTCTGTCTCTCTGTCTCTCTCTCTCTGTCTCTCTCTCTCTGTCTGTCTCTCTCTCTCGGTCTCTCTCTCTCTCTGTCTCTCTCTCTCTCTGTCTCTCATTCTCTCTCTCACCCTCTTTTTCTATCTCCCTCTCCCTCTCTCTGTCTCAGTTTTCGAGCCTCTGGGCTGAATTTTACCAGCCCCTCCACTCGCGGGTCACAGCGCTGGGGCAGGTAAAATTATGTGGGGAGTCGCCCGCCTCGACCCCCCATGTTGTGGAGAAGGGCTCGCTGCATATTACCAGTGGCGAGGGGACATTGGTGCCACCGCCCACTGCCACTGGTGGCGGGACCTTCATCTCCATATTAAAATGAACCTTAATGATATGTAAATAAACTTACCTGCAGGTGCGGCTGTCCCACACCGATTTTACCACCACCGTTCATACCTCGCGCACCTTCGGAACTCCGTACGGAATTCCGAGGCTGGAACCTGGTGGAGAGCGGGGAGGAATAAAACTTTCAGGGTGGGAGGGGTGGGGGAGCGGGGGAGCGGGGAAACAATTTTGATTGGATGTGGGGATGGTGGGAAGAGGTTGAAGGGTAAAAGATTGAAGGTTGGGGTGAAAGTTCAGGTATTTGAAAAAGCCAGTTGTTGATCATTTCGGGCAATAAAATGACCATTGGGGAGTTGGGGAAGGGCTTCCATCACAAAGATTTTTATTTAATAAAGTTTTACAATAATACACCTTTATTTAAATGAGCCCCTATGTGTAACATCGCGGGGGCTCCGGGACGACACATCTGCACAGTCTCCATCCCGACAACACTCATAAAATTCATCCTTGGATTTCTATCACCCTGTTCGTCCACCTCTCTGTATCTCTCTCAGTTATACTTTCACCCTCCTCTCTCTCATTGCATATCTGTCTTTCACATTCTTCTCATCTCGCTCTCCCTGTTTTGCTCTTCTCCCTGTCGCTCTGTCTCTTTCTCATTCTCCCTCATTTCTGGTCTCTCTCTCCCACTGCGTTTCTCTCTCCCTCTTTCCCTGTCTCTATCTCTCTGTCTTTGTTCCTCTGCCTACTCATCTCTCTCTCCCACCCTCCATTGTTCTGTAATTCTGTAACTGATCTCTATAACAGGAGTTATTACTGGAGACTGGAACACTTTGAGACCTGGTGCAGCAGTTAAATGCCTCCCCCTCTCTCTTTCTCTCACTCTGTCTCACAGCCTCCACCTCTCTCTCTTTCCCACAGTCTCCCAGGTGGAGCAGTTAAATGAAGGGTAAAACTCCCTCTGTTCTGCCCCACCAATGGATGTTAATTCTTGACCACAGAAACATGCCTTCTCCTGGAGTAAGACCCCATTCCCCACAGTGACCATGCTTTGGCCTCTCTCAGTAAGACTGGCAGATTATTGTTAAATTTAGGACAGTTCTGTGCTGTTGGTCTATTCTCACTGGGACTGGTTTGGACAGAAAGCTCATTTCGTGAAGGCCCAGCAGAGAGAGGAGATCCTCACCCCATCAGTGTGAGCTGGAGGGACAGGACAGGGTCTGACCCACTGCCCCATCCTGTAAGCTCATAACATGTTCTAATCCCTTCCCGTCTCCATCCCTTTCCATGGTCAGGCTCCGGGTCATGGAGTTTTACTGGGATGAGGGGTCGACAATCACACATTTACAACATAAAGGAGCTTTGCTTCACATCAACCATGGTGACCATGTTCCACTGGACCTCCAATAGGGACCAGTAAACATGGGCCTCCTTCTCACTGGACCTCCAATAGGGAACGGTAAACATGGGCCTTCTTCCCACTGGACCCTCCAATCGGGACCAATAAACATGGGCCTCCTTCCCACTGGACCCTTCAATAGGGACCAGTAAACATGGGCCTCCTTCCCACTGCACCCTCAAATAGGGACCAGTAAACATGGGCCTCCTTCCTGCTGGGCATCCAATAGGGACCAGTAAACATGGGCCTCCTTCCCACTGGGCCTCCAATAGGGACCAGCAAACATGGACCTCCTTCCCACTGGGCCTCCAATAGGGACCAGTAAACATGGGCCTCCTTCCCACTGGACCCTCCAATAGGGACCAGTAAACATGGGCCTCCTTCCCACTGGACCCTCCAATAGGGACCAGTAAACATGGGCCTCCTTCCCACTGGGCATCCAATAGGGACCAGCAAACATGGGCCTCCTTCCCACTGGACCCTCCAATCGGGACCAATAAACATGGGCCTCCTTCCCACTGGACCCTTCAATAGGGACCAGTAAACATGGGCCTCCTTCCCACTGGACCCTCAAATAGGGACCAGTAAACATGGGCTTCCATCCCACTGGGCATCCAATAGGGACCAGCAAACATGGGCTTCCAACCCACTGGGCCTCCAGTAGGGATCAGTAAATATGGGCCTCCTTCCCACTGGCCCTCCAGTAGGGACCAGTAAACAATGGCCTCCTTCCCACTGGGGCTAAAGTAGTTGAGCTTCAAACCCCACATCCTCTCCATCATGTGAGCCTCTTATTTCTATCCCCACAACATTGCCTGTCTCTACACTCCATCAGCCCCTTGACCACACAAACCCTTATCCCTGCTCATCTTGTCTCCAAACTTGATTATTCCCATGTCCGCTGCCGGCTTCCTTCATCCACTCTCCAAAAACCCCGACTTGTCTGAAATGCAGTGGTCAGTACACTGTCTGACACCAAGTGCCATTCCAACACGACCCCTGACCTCACTGACCTACTACCCTGACCTCACTGACCTCTGTTTCCCTCCTCCCTACCCTCTGCCTCCTGCTGCAGACTCACATTCCCTCCCTCACTCTTCCATCTTCTAACTCGCCTCTCCTGCCCATCGCTGCTTCCTTCATCCCATCATTGACAGCAGAGCCTTCAGATGCCTCGCCCCTGCTCTCTGAACTCCCGCCATTAATCCCTCCCCCTCTCCAGGTCTCTCTCTGCTCCATCAAACTCCATCCTTTCACCCAAGACTTTGAGCACTCTTCCGAAAGACTCCTCACCCCCTACCCCGTTCCTCTTACTGTGGCTCTGTGAAGCATCTTGTGATGTTTTGTACTTTAAAGGTGCTATATAAATGCAAGTTGTGTGTGGATTTCAGGTGGGGACAGAATTGGACACAGTTGTGATGGCCCCTGCAGTCAAATATCCTGCTAACAGGGTCCAGGTTTACACATGTAGGCTGGGATTTTGTTGAGGTCCCGATGTCGGGATCCGTGGCGGGGGATGGTGGCGGGGGGGCCGGAAGATCATTCTGACAGCGGCCGGACACGGAGTCCAACGCCAGGAGTGTCGGACCCGATCTTCCTGGTGGTGACGTGGCTCTGGGGCGGTCCCTCCGCTGCTGGGTGACGGGATCCGACTTTACATATTTAAATTAAGTAAATGAATAAATTTAAATAAAATCAACAGCAATCTTCCCGGCTGCCCGCGATCTTCCGAGCGGCGGCCGGCACTCACACCTTCACTTCCCCGTCCAGGGAAAACTAGCACCACCGAGGTGGGGATGGGGGGAGACTTAGGATCTTTAGTGCAGTGAGAGGGGGTTCAGGGTCCAATCAGCATTAATAGTGTAGGGGAGGGTGGGAAGGGGTGACCTCTGAACTTTGATCAGTTTGGGGGGAAGGTCAAGTCTTGCAGGTAAGTGTTTTGTTGGGGGAGAGGAGGACAACCATTACATTTAATTGTTATTGGGGGGAAGGGGCGAGAGTTTATTTTGCAGTTCATTGGGTGGGGAGGGGTTAGGCCATTAAAAATGTAAATGTAGCAGCAGGACTGGCTGTCCTTTCAAAATGGCACCAGCACCTGTGTAAAGGCAGCTGATGCTGTTGCCAGCATGGCAGAGCACCCACCCTCCACGTGATTGAGGGGGCAGCACGACCATCGTTTTATGTTGGGCCGCCGTGCGGTCGATCGTGGTAGCATGGCGGCACGGGGACCACATGTGTGACCACCATATTGTTCACCCACAGAATGGGGAAGTGGGTGAGGTAGGAATGTGCTGTCGGGGTCCATGGAACTGTAACCCCAGCATGAAGTGTCCCTCAGGAGGGGAGAGGGAATGTTCCGAGTCCTGAGCTCCATTTCCCACACCAGGCATTTTGTCTTCCAATGAATGAATGCGATGCCAATTTCGAGTCCGGGTTAGGGACAGTCTCATACTGTGGGCCCAGGTCTACAAGAGGGAATTGGAGATAGACCTGAAAAGGAAAGATTTGCTGGGTTATGGGGCTGGAGAGGGGCAGTGGGAGTAATTGGGTAGCTCACAGGCACGATGGGCTGAATGGCCTCCTTCTGTGCTGTAAGATTCTAGGTAGTGTGTGCGGTTCACAGTTTTCTCCCGTGTCATTAACAAACGTCCAGCTGCTCCGAGCTCCTTCTTTCACTTCCTCTGTTAGTTAAGTTTCAATCTTCCGATCTGACAGTCTTTGCAGTTATTTTTTACATTGGGGATTTCTGCTGTGGTCGGAGTCTCTAATAATAACCGTCCAATCAGTGAAAATAACAGCAGCTAAGACCAGTCAGCACTGAGGACCCAGTCTCACTGGGGAACACATTGGGAAGATCAAAGCCATTGTCTTCAGTTCCTGGTACAAACTCCATCCCTCTCCCTGAGCACTGTCTGCTGCCGAACCAGACTCTTTACATCCTTAGCCTCATCTTTGACCCTGATCTGACCCCAAATCCTCCACATCTCAATGATTATCCACTTCCCCCTCTGTAACATTGCCCATCTCTGCCCCTCCCTCACTCCTTCCACTACTGAAACTCTTCTTCATGTCTTTGTCACCTCTAACTTTACTATTCCAGTGTTCTCCTGACCAGACTGCCATCCTCCACTCTCTGTATTCTTCAGCTCATCCGAAGCTCTGCTCTCTATATCCTGTTCCAAACCAAGTCCTGTTCACCATCACCCCCGTCCATGCTGACCTACATTGGGCTTCCATCCCCAAACACCCTCAAATTTCAATGTAAAATTCTACTCTCTGGATTGAAATCCCTCCGTAGTCTTGACCCACCCCCGTATCTCGAACCTCCTTTAACCTTGGTCTCCTTGAAACACTTCACCCTCCTTAAAACCCACATCTTTAACCAAGCATTTGGTCACCCCTCCTAATCTCTCTGTATTACTTGTGTCTGTTTTCCTGATGTCATGTGAGGTGGCGTGCGATGTTTCTCTACATTAAAGAGGTGACTTGTTGCTGATATATATCGATGATTTGGTCTTGGACAGAGGGAGCACGATCATTGGAATGCGCTGATTACACAGAAGGAGAGGTTTGACAAACAGGGAGGAGACCAGACAAAGACTCGGGGAGATGGATCAGGGAAGGGACAGATCGGAGACTGACACAATTCAATAAACATGTGAATCTGAGGAGAATACAGGACTGTGGGGATAGAGCAGGGTAGTGGGATTGGGAATATAGGAACAGGAGGAGGCTGTTCAGCCCATCGAGCCTGTTCTATCCTCCAGTTTGATCATCTGATCTGTCTCTGATCTCCATCTCCCTGCCTTGGTTGCATAACCCACAATACTCCGACCCAACAAAATCTATCAAGCTCATTGTTAAATGTTTAAATTGATCTTCAGCCTCAACAGCTTTATGAGGGAGAGAGTTCCCGATTTCCACTCGCCTTCATGTGAAGAAATGCCTCCTGACATCACCCCGAGCTCTAATATTAAGATTATGTCCCCTTGTTCTCGACTCCCTCACCAGAGGAAACAGTTTCTCTCCATCTCTCTGAATCATCTTAATCCTTTATTCATCTTAAATACCTCATTGAGATCATCCCTAAATTCTCTAAACTCAAGGGAATACAAGCCTAGTCTATACAGTCTGTCCTGATAATTTAACCCTTTCAGTCCCGGTATCATTCTGGTGAATCTGTGCTGCACCCCCTCCAAGGCCAATCTCTCCTTCCTGAGGTGTGGGGCCCAGAACTGAACACAGTTACTCCAGATGCAGTTAAACCAGAGCTTTATACAACTGGAGTAAAACCCCTTTGTATTCCAGTCCCCTTGATAGAAAGACTAACATTCCATTAGCCTTATTCAATATATTTTATACCTGTCACTAGATTTTAATGCTTTCTGTACTTGGACCCCTAAATCTCTCTGTTCCTCCACAGTTCCCAGCTTCTCACCATTTAGAAATTACTTTGATTTATCTTTCTCAGGTCCAAACTGGATGACCTCACACTGTCCACATTGAACTCCATCTGCCATTGTCTTCGGTCCCCGTCACAAACTCCATTCCCGAGCCACTGATTCCATCCCTCTCCCAGGGACTGTCTGAGACTGAACCAGGTAGTTCACAGCCATGGTGTTGTATTTGACCCTGAGATGTGTTACTGACCACATAAACCACATCATCATTAAAACCACCTATTTCCACCTCCGTAACCTCGCCCGAGTCCTCCCTGCCTCAGCTCATCTACTGCTGAAACACTCATCCATGCCTTTGTTACCTCTAGACTTGACTATTCCAATGTTCTCCTGACCGCATCACAGTTACCATCCTCTGTAAACTAGAGCTGATCCAAAACTCTGCTGCCCATGTCTGAACCCAGACCATGTCACATTCCCCCATCACTGTGATCACTGACCGACATTGGCTCCTGTTCCAGCAAAACCTCGATGTTGCCTCATCTTGCCTCACATTATCCCTACTCTCTGTCTCCTACCTCCTAACCAATTCCTTACCCATGTCAAAAGGTTTCCTCACATTCCATATGCTTCGATTTTGCGAACAGTCTCTTGTGTGGAACCTTCTCAAATGCCTTCTGGAAATCCATATAAATAACATCCATAGACATTCCCTTATCTACCACATTAGTGACCTCTTCAAAAAATACAACTCGATTAGTTAAACATGTTTCACCCTTTTTAAATCCGTGCTGACTCTCTCTGATCAGTTTATATTTGTCAGTCATTCTGTCCCTAATAACAGATTCAAATAACTTCCCCAAAACAGATATTAAACTGAGATGTTAGTCGTGAATTACTCGAGCAAACAGATGGAAGAAAGACGAGGGGCTGAACGGCCTCCTCCTGTGCTGTAGAATTATACTGCTTTTTGGCTGAAACATGTGGATTTGAACAGGAGGTGTGCTGGAGTTTAAACAATGAGTTAAATGTGGACGTAGTGTCATTAGTGGGTAATGCACAGTCTACATTGTGTCCAGGACCCTCTCTAAAAGATGTCTTTCTCTTTTTCCCTTTTCAGGTCCAGGGCTATAATTAAGGAGCTGAAAGAATATTTAGTGAAGAAGTTTCCGGACTGTGCGGTGTGTGTGAAGGTGTTCGGCAGTGACTGATGATTACAGCTCCTTGTTCAGGCTGCTCCGCCCTCACCACTGATCAAGCCATGTAACCTCCTGTCACACTGAGTGAAATTACAATCGATATCATAGTGTCAGTCACAGAAAACAACAGCATCACAGTCTGAGTCACTGGGACAGACATCACTGCCTCACATCAAAGAACAGACCCCTAATCCCCTCTCACCATGTTCATAAACCATACCGTAGAGAAAATATACTGACAAACACCACCTTATATTAAACACTCACACCCATAGAACACCTTCAGAGGTAGAAGACAGGATAGAGATTGAGAGAGAAAGAGAAGGAGTGAGATGGAGAGAGAGAAAGAGAGTGAGATGGAGAGAGAGAGGGAGGGAGTGAGAGGGAGTGAGATGGAGAGAGAGAGACAGAGACTCTGTGTCAGCTCCTGTACATGGAAGAGTGAAGAAGTCTTATTGCAGTTGGATCGGACCTTTCTGAGACCACACCTGGTGAACTGTGGACAGTTTTGGTCTCTTTACCAAAGGAAGGATATTCTGGCCTTGGAAGGAGAGCAGCAAAGATTCACCAGACTGATTCCTGGGATGAGGGGATTGTCCTATGAGGAGAGATTGAGTAGACTGGGATATTATTCCCTGAAATGTAGAAGAATGAGAGGTGATCTGATTGAAAGATATACAATTTTTAATGTGATTGACAGGGTAGATACTGGGAGGATGTTTTCCCCTGGCTGGGGAATCTAGAACTAGGGGTCACAGTCTCAGAATAAGGGGTCGGCCATTTCGGATTGAGATCAGGAGAAAGTTCTTCACTCAAGGGGCTGTGAATCTTTGGAATTCTGTTTCCCAGAGAGCAGTGGATGCTCAGTCATTGAAGACAGGAGTCTATAGATCCGGAGTGCGCCAGTTCCTGCCCAATTTCTAAGACAATGGTGGAATTTCACTCGAACCCTTGCTGCATGTAAAGTATCAGCCATGGCTCAGTGTTTGCAGTAACGTCTATACTCATCAGTCTCCAGACAGAGCGCAATTCATCCAGTGCAGTCTCCAGCCGGGGCTCCATTCATCCAGTGCAGTCTCCAGCCAGGGCTCCATTCATCCAGTGCAGTCTCCAGCCAGAGCACAATTCATCCAGTGCAGTCTCCAGCCGGGGCTCCATTCATCCAGTGCAGTCTCCAGTCAGGGCTCCATTCATCCAGTGCCGTCTCCAGCCAGGGCTCCATTCATCCAGTGCAGTCTCCAGTCAGGGCTCCATTCATCCAGTGCAGTCTCCAGTCAGGGCTCCGTTCATCCAGTGCCGTCTCCAGCCAGGGCTCCATTCATCCAGTGCAGTCTCCAGCCAGGGCTCCATTCATCCAGTGCAGTCTCCAGCCAGGGCTCCATTCTTCCAGTTCAGTCTTCAGCCAGGGCTCCATTCATCCAGTGCAGTCTGCAGCCAGGGCTCCATTCATCCAGTGCAGTCTCCAGCCAGCCCTCATTCATCCAGTTCAGTCTTCAGCCAGGGCTCCATTCATCCAGTGCAGTCTGCAGCCAGGGCTCCATTCATCAAGTGCAGTCTCCAGCCAGCCCGCCATTCATCCAGTGCAGTCTCCAGCCAGGGCTCCATTCATCCAGTTCAGTCTTCAGCCTGGGCTCAATTCATCCAGTGCAGTCTCCATCCGGGGCTCCATTCATCCAGTGCAGTCTCCAGCCAGGGCTCCATTCATCCAGTGCAGTCTGCATCCAGAGCACAATTCATCCAGTGCAGTCTCCAGCCGGGGCTCAATTCATCCAGTGCAGTCTCCAGTCAGGGCTCCGTTCATTCAGTGCCGTCTCCAGCCAGGGCTCCATTCATCCAGTGCAGTCTCCAGTCAGGGCTCCATTCATCCAGTGCAATCTCCAGTCAGGGCTCCGTTCATCCAGTGGCGTCTCCAGCCAGGGGTCCATTCATCCAGTGCCGTCTCCAGTCAGGGCTCCATTCATCCAGTTCAGTCTTCAGCGAGGGCTCCATTCATCCAGTGCAGTCTCCAGCCAGGGCTCCATTCATCCAGTTCAGTCTGCAGCCAGAGCACAATTCATCCAGTGCAGTCTCCAGCCGGGGCTCAATTCATCCAGTGCAGTCTCCAGTCAGGGCTCCGTTCATTCACTGCCGTCTCCAGCCAGGGCTCCATTCATCCAGTGCAGTCTCCAGTCAGGGCTCCATTCATCCAGTGCAATCTCCAGTCAGGGCTCCGTTCATCCAGTGCCGTCTCCAGCCAGGGGTCCATTCATCCAGTGCAGTCTCCAGTCAGGGCTCCGTTCATCCAGTGCCATCTCCAGTCAGGGCTCCATTCATCCAGTTCTGTCTTCAGCCAGGGCTCCATTCATCCAGTGCAGTCTCCGGTCAAGGCTCCATTCATCCAGTGCAGTCTCTAGCCAGGGCTCCATTCATGCAGTGCAGTCTCCAGCCAGGGCTCCATTCATCCAGTGCAGTCTCCAGTCAGGGCTCCGTTCATTCAGTGCCGTCTCCAGCCAGGGCTCCATTCATCCAGTGCAGTCTCCAGTCAGGGCTCCATTCATCCAGTGCAATCTCCAGTCAGGGCTCCGTTCATCCAGTGCCGTCTCCAGCCAGGGGTCCATTCATCCAGTGCAGTCTCCAGTCAGGGCTCCGTTCATCCAGTGCCGTCTCCAGTCAGGGCTCCATTCATCCAGTTCTGTCTTCAGCCAGGGCTCCATTCATCCAGTGCAGTCTCCGGTCAAGGCTCCATTCATCCAGTGCAGTCTCTAGCCATGGCTCCATTCATCCAGTGCAGTCTCCAGTCAGGGCTCCGTTCATCCAGTGCCGTCTCCAGTCAGGGCTCCATTCATCCAGTGCAGTCTCGAGCCAGGGCTCCATTCGTCCAGTGCAGTCTCCAGCCAGGGCTCCATTCATCCAGTGCAGTCTCCAGCCAGGGCTCCATTCATCCAGTGCCGTCTCCAGCCAAGGCTCCATTCATTCAGTGCAGTCTCTAGCCAGGGCTCCATTCATGCAGTGCAGTCTCCAGCCAGGGCTCAATTCATCTAGTGCAGTCTCCAGTCAGGGCTCCATTCATCCAGTGCAGTCTCCAGCCAGGTCTCCATTCATCCAGTGCCGTCTCCAGCCAGGGCTCCATTCATCCAGTGCTGTCTTCAGCCAGGGCTCCATTCATCCAGTGCCGTCTGCAGCCAGGGCTCCATTCATCCAGTGCAGGCTCCAGCCAGCCCTCCACTCATCCAGTGCAGTCTCCAGCCAGGGCTCCCTTCATCCAGTGCCGTTTCCAGCCATGGCTCCATTCATCCAGTGCAGTCTTCAGCCAGGGCTCCATTCATCCAGTGCAGTCTCCAGCCAGGGCTCCATTCATCCAGTTAAGTCTTCAGCCAGGGCTCCATTCATCCAGTGCGGTCTCAAGCCAGGGCTCCATTCATCCTGTTCAGTCTTCAGCCAGGGCTCCATTCATCCAGTGCCGTCTCAAGTCAGGGCTCCATTCATCCAGTTCAGTCTTCAGCGAGGGCTCCATTCATCCAGTGCAGTCTCCAGCCAGGGCTCCATTCATCCAGTGCAGTCTCCGGTCAAGGCTCCATTCATCCAGAGCAGTCTCCAGTCAGGGCAACATTCATCCAGTGCCGTCTTGTGTCAGGGCTCCATTCATCCACTTCAGTCTTCAGCCAGGGCTCGATTCATCCAGTGTCATCTCCAGCCAGGGCTCCATTCATCCAGTGCAGTCTCCAGCCAAGGCTCCATTCATCCAGTGCAGTCTCCGGTCAAGGCTCCATTTATCCAGTGCAGTCTCCAGCCAGGGCTCCATTCATCCAGTGCAGTCTGCAGCCAGGGCTCCATTCATCCAGTGCAGTCTCCAGCCAGCCCTCATTCATCCAGTTCAGTCTTCAGCCAGGGCTCCATTCATCCAGTGCAGTCTGCAGCCAGGGCTCCATTCATCCAGTGCAGTCTCCAGCCAGCCCGCCATTCATCCAGTGCAGTCTCCGGCCAGGGCTCCATTCATCCAGTTCAGTCTTCAGCCTGGGCTCAATTCATCCAGTGCAGTCTCCATCCGGGGCTCCATTCATCCAGTGCAGTCTCCAGCCAGGGCTCCATTCATGCAGTGCAGTCTCCAGCCAGGGCTCAATTCATCCAGTGCAGTCTCCAGTCAGGGCTCCATTCATTCAGTGCAGTCTCCAGCCAGGTCTCCATTCATCCAGTGCCGTCTGCAGCCAGGGCTCCATTCATCCAGTGCAGGCTCCAGCCAGCCCTCCACTCATCCAGTGCAGTCTCCAGCCACGGCTCCGTTCATCCAGTGCCGTTTCCAGCAATGGCTCCATTCATCCAGTGAAGTCTTCAGCCAGGGCTCCATTCATCCAGTGCAGTCTCCAGTCAGGGCTCAGTTCATCCAGTGCCATCTCCAGTCACGGCTCCATTCATCCAGTTCAGTCTCCAGCCAGGTCTCCATTCATCCAGTGCAATCTCCGGTCAAGGCTCCATTCATCCAGTGCAGTCTCCAGCCAGGGCACCATTCATCCAGTGCAGTCTCCAGTCAGGGCTCCGTTCGTCCAGTGCCGTCTCCAGTCCGGGCTCCATTCATCCAGTTCAGTCTTCAGCCAGGGCTCGATTCATCCAGTGCCATCACAAGTCAGGGCTCCATTCATCCAGTGCATTCTCTAGCCAGGGCTCCATTCATGCAGTGCAGTCTCCAGCCAGGGCTCAATTCATCGAGTGCAGTCTCCAGTCAGGGCTCCATTCATCCAGTGCAGTCTCCAGCCAGGGCTCCATTCATCCAGTGCAGTCTCCAGTCAGGGCTCCGTTCATCCAGTGCCGTCTCCAGTCAGGGCTCCATTCATCCAATGCAGTCTCAAGCCAGGGCTCCATTCGTCCAGTGCAGTCTCCAGCCAGGGCTCCATTCATCCAGTGCAGTCTCCAGCCAGGGCTCCATTCATCCAGTGCCGTCTCCAGCCAAGGCTCCATTCATTCAGTACAATATCTAGCCAGGGCTCCATTCATGCAGTGCAGTCTCCAGCCAGGGCTCAATTCATCCAGTGCAGTCTCCAGTCAGGGCTCCATTCATCCAGAGCAGTCTCCAGCCAGGTCTCCATTCATCGAGTGCCGTCTCCAGCCAGGGCTCCATTCATCCAGTGCTGTCTTCAGCCAGGGCTCCATTCATCCAGTGCCGTCTGCAGCCAGGGCTCCATTCATTCAGTGCAGTCTCCAGCCAGCCCTCCACTCATCCAGTGCAACTCCAGCCAGGGCTCCGTTCATCCAGTGCCGTCTCCAGCCAAGACTCCATTCATCCAGTGCAGTCTCAAGACAGGGCTCCATTCATCCAGTTCAGTCTTCAGCCAGGGCTCGATTCATCCAGTGCCGTCTCAAGTCAGGGCTCCATTCATCCAGTGCAGTCTCCAGCCAGGGCTCCATTCATCCAGTGCCGTCTCCAGCCAAGGCTCCATTCATTCAGTGCAGTCTCTAGCCAGGGCTCCATTCATCCAGTGCAGTCTCCAGCCAGGGCTCCATTCATCCAGTGCAGTCTCCAGTCAGGGCTCCGTTCATCCAGTGCCGTCTCCAGTCAGGGCTCCATTCATCCAGTGCAGTCTCGAGCCAGGGCTCCATTCGTCCAGTGCAGTCTAAAGCCAGGGCTCCATTCATCCAGTGCAGTCTCCAGCCAGGGCTCCATTCATCCAGTGCCGTCTCCAGCCAAGGCTCCATTCATTCAGTGCAGTCTCTAGCCAGGGCTCCATTCATCCAGTGCAGTCTCCAGCCAGGGCTCCATTCATCCAGTGCAGTCTCCAGCCAGGGCTCCATTCATCCAGTTCAGTCTTCAGCCAGGGCTCCATTCATCCAGTGCAGTCTGCATCCAGGGCTCCATTCATCCAGTGCAGTCTCCAGCCAGCCCTCCATTCATCCAGTTCAGTCTTCAGCCAGGGCTCCATTCATCCATTGCAGTCTGCAGCCAGGGCTCCATTCATCCAGTGCAGTCTCCAGCCAGCCCGCCATTGATCCAGTGCAGTCTCCAGCCAGGGCTCCATTCATCCAGTTCAGTCTTCAGCCAGGGCTCGATTCATCCAGTGCAGTCTCCAGCCGGGGCGCCATTCATGCAGTGCAGTCTCCAGTCAGGGCTCCGTTCATTCAGTGCCATCTCCAGCCAGGGCTCCATTCATCCAGTGCAGTCTCCAGCCAAGGCTCCATTCATTCAATGCAGTCTCTAGCCAGGGCTCCATTCATCCAGTGCAGTGTCCAGCCAGGGCTCCATTCATCCAGTGCAGTCTCCAGTCAGGGCTCCGTTCATCCAGTGCCGTCTCCAGTCAGGGCTCCATTCATCCAGTGCAGTCTCGAGCCAGGGCTCCATTCGTCCAGTGCAGTCTAAAGCCAGGGCTCCATTCATCCAGTGCAGTCTCCAGCCAGGGCTCCATTCATCCATTGCCGTCTGCAGCCAAGGCTCCATTCATTCAGTGCAGTCTCTAGCCAGGGCTCCATTCATCCAGTGCAGTCTCCAGCCAGGGCTCCATTCATCCAGTGCAGTCTCCAGCCAGGGCTCCATTCATCCAGTTCAGTCTTCAGCCAGGTCTCCATTCATCCAGTGCAGTCTGCAGCCAGGGCTCCATTCATCCAGTGCAGTCTCCAGCCAGCCCTCCATTCATCCAGTTCAGTCTTCAGCCAGGGCTCCATTCATCCAGTGCAGTCTGCAGCCAGGGCTCCATTCATCCAGTGCAGTCTCCAGCCAGCCCGCCATTGATCCAGTGCAGTCTCCAGCCAGGGCTCCATTCATCCAGTTCAGTCTTCAGCCAGGGCTCGATTCATCCAGTGCAGTCTCCAGCCGGGGCTCCATTCATCCAGTGCAGTCTCCAGTCAGGGCTCCGTTCATTCAGTGCCGTCTCCAGCCAGGGCTCCATTCATCCAGTGCAGTCTCCAGTCAGGGCTCCATTCATCCAGTGCAATCACCAGTCAGGGCTCCGTTCATCCAGTGCCGTCTCCAGCCAGGGCTCCATTCATCCAGTGCAGTCTCCAGTCAGGGCTCCGTTCATCCAGTGCCGTCTCCAGTCAGGGCTCCATTCATCCAGTTTTGTCTTCAGCAAGGGCTCCATTCATCCAGTGCAATCTCCGGTCAAGGCTCCATTCATCCAGTGCAGTCTCTAGCCATGGCTCCATTCATCCAGTGCAGTCTCCAGTCAGGGCTCCGTTCATCCAGTGACGTCTCCAGTCAGGGCTCCATTCATCCAGTGCAATCTCGAGCCAGGGCTCCATTCGTCCAGTGCAGTCTACAGCCAGGGCTCCATTCATCCAGTGCAGTCTCCAGCAAGGGCTCCATTCATCCAGTGCCGTCTCCATCCAAGGCTCCATTCATTCAGTGCAGTCTCTAGCCAGGGCTCCATTCATGCAGTGCAGTCTCAAGCCAGGGCTCAATTCATCCAGTGCAGTCTCCAGTCAGGGCTCCATTCATCCAGTGCAGTCTCCAGCCAGGTCTCCATTCATCCAGTGCCGTCTGCAGCCAGGGCTCCATTCATCCAGTGCAGGCTCCAGCCAGCCCTCCACTCATCCAGTGCAGTCTCCAGCCACGGCTCCGTTCATCCAGTGCCGTTTCCAGCAATGGCTCCATTCATCCAGTGAAGTCTTCAGCCAGGGCTCCATTCATCCAGTGCAGTCTCCAGTCAGGGCTCAGTTCATCCAGTGCCATCTCCAGTCACGGCTCCATTCATCCAGTTCAGTCTCCAGCCAGGTCTCCATTCATCCAGTGCAATCTCCGGTCAAGGCTCCATTCATCCAGTGCAGTCTCCAGCCAGGGCACCATTAATCCAGTGCAGTCTCCAGTCAGGGCTCCGTTCGTCCAGTGCCGTCTCCAGTCCGGGCTCCATTCATCCAGTTCAGTCTTCAGCCAGGGCTCGATTCATCCAGTGCCATCACAAGTCAGGGCTCCATTCATCCAGTGCATTCTCTAGCCAGGGCTCCATTCATGCAGTGCAGTCTCCAGCCAGGGCTCAATTCATCGAGTGCAGTCTCCAGTCAGGGCTCCATTCATCCAGTGCAGTCTCCAGCCAGGGCTCCATTCATCCAGTGCAGTCTCCAGCCAGGGCTCCATTCATCCAGTGCCGTCTCCAGCCAAGGCTCCATTCATTCAGTGCAGTATCTAGCCAGGGCTCCATTCATGCAGTGCAGTCTCCAGCCAGGGCTCAATTCATCCAGTGCAGTCTCCAGTCAGGGCTCCATTCATCCATTGCAGTCTCCAGCCAGGTCTCCATTCATCGAGTGCCATCTCCAGCCAGGGCTCCATTCATCCAGTGCTGTCTTCAGCCAGGGCTCCATTCATCCAGTGCCGTCTGCAGCCAGGGCTCCATTCATCCAGTGCAGTCTCCAGCCAGCCCTCCACTCATCCAGTGCAGTCTCCAGCCAGGGCTCCGTTCATCCAGTGCCGTCTCCAGCCATGGCTCCATTCATCCAGTTAAGTCTTCAGCCAGGGCTCCATTCATCCAGTGCGGTCTCAAGACAGGGCTCCATTCATCCAGTTCAGTCTTCAGTCAGGGCTCGATTCATCCAGTGCCGTCTCAAGTCAGGGCTCCATTCATCCAGTGCAATCTCCGGTCAAGGCTCCATTCATCCAGTGCCGTCTCCAGTCAGGGCAACATTCATCCAGTGCCGTCTCGTGTCAGGGCTCCATTCATCCACTTCAGTCTTCAGCCAGGGCTCGATTCATCCAGTGCCGTCTCCAGTCAGGGCTCCATTCATCCAGTGCAGTCTCCAGCCAAGGCTCCATTCATCCAGTGCAGTCTTCAGCCAGGGCGCCATTCATCCAGTGCAGTATCCAGCCAGGGCTCCATTCATCCAGTTCAGTCTTCAACCAGGTCTCCATTCATCCAGTGCAGTCTCCAGCCATGGCTCCATTCATCCAGTTCAGTCTTCAGCCAGGGCTCCATTCATCCAATGCCGTCTCCAGTCAGGGCTCCATTCATCCAGTTCAGTCTTCAGCGAGGCCTCCATTCATCCAGTGCAGTCTCCAGCCAGGGCTCCATTCATCCAGTGCAGTCTCCGGTCAAGGCTCCATTCATCCAGTGCAATCTCCAGTCAGGACTCCGTTCATCCAGTGCCGTCTCGTGTCAGGGCTCCATTCATCCAGTTCAGTCTTCAGCCAGGGCTTGATTCATCCAGTGCCGTCTCCAGTGTGGGCTCCATTCATCCAGTTCAGTCTTCAGCCAGGGCTCCATTCATCCAGTGCCGTCTCCAGCCAAGGCTACATTCATTCAGTGCAGTCTCTAGCCAGGGCTCCATTCATCCAGTGCAGTCTCCAGCCAGGGCTCCATTCATCCATTGCAGTCTCCAGTCAGGGCTCCATTCATCCAGTGCAGTCTCCAGCCAGGGCTCCATTTATCCAGTGCAGTCTCCAGCCAGGGCTCGATTCATCCAGTGCCATCTCCAGTCAGGGCTCCATTCATCCAGTTCAGTCTTCAGCCAGGGCTCCGTTCATCCAGTGCCATCTCGTGTCAGGGCTACATTCATCCAGTTCACTCTTCAGCCAGGGCTCGATTCATCCAGTGCCGTCTCCAGTCAGGGCTCCATTCATCCAGTTCAGTCTTCAGCCAGGGATCCATTCATCCAGTGCAGTCTCCAGCCAGGGCTCCATTCATCCTTTTCAGTCTTCAGCCAGGGCTCGATTCATTCGGTGCCGTCTCCAGTCAGGGCTCCATTCATCCAGTTCAGACTTCAGCGAGGGCTCCATTCATCCAGTGCAGTCTCCAGCCAGAGCTCCATTCATCCAGTGCAGTCTCCGGTCAAGGCTCCATTAATCCAGTGCAGTCTCCAGTCATGGCTCCGTTCATCCAGTGCCGTCTCGTGTCAGGGCTCCATTCATCCAGTTCAGTCTTCAGCCAGGGCTCTATTCATCCAGTGCCGTCTCCAGTATGGCTCCATTCATCCAGTTCAGTCTTCAGCCAGGGCTCCATTCATCCAGTGCCGTCTCCAGCCAAGGCTCCATTCATTCAGTGCAGTCTCTAGAATGGGCTCCATTCATCCAGTGCAGTCTCCAGCCAGGGCTCCATTCATCCATTGCAGTCTCCAGCCAGGGCTCCATTCATCCATTGCAGTCTCCAGTCAGGGCTCCATTCATCCAGTGCAGTCTCCAGCCAGGGCTCCATTCATCCAGTGCAGTCTCCAGCCAGAGCTCCATTCATCCAGTGCAGTCTCCAGCCAGGGCTACATTCATCCAGTGCAGTCTCCAGCCAAGGCTCCATTCATCCAGTGCAGTCTCCAGCCATGGCTCCATTCATCCAATGCAGTCTCTAGCCAGGGCTCCATTCATCCAGTGCAGTCTCCAGCCAGGGCTCCATTCATCCAGTGCAGTCTCTAGCCAGGGCTCCATTCATCCAGTGCAGTCTCCAGTCAGGGCTCCATTTATCCAGTTCAGTCTTCAGCCAGGGATCCATTCATCCAGTGCAGTCTCCAGCCAGGGCTCCGTTCGTCCAGTGCCGTCTCCAGTCAGGTCTCCATTCATCCAGTTCAGTCTTCAGCCAGGGCTCCATTCATCCAGTGCAGTCTCCAGCCAGGGCTCCATTCATCCAGTGCAGTCTCCAGCCTGGGCTCCATTCATCCAGTGCCGTCTCCAGTCAGGGCTCCATTCATCCAGTGCCGTCTTCAGCGAGGGCTCCATTCATCCAGTGCAGTCTCCAGCCAGGGCTCCATTCATCCAGTGCAGTCTCCGGTCAAGGCTCCATTAATCCAGTGCAGTCTCCAGTCAGGGCTCCGTTCATCCAGTGCCGTCTCGTGTCAGGGCTCCATTCATCCAGTTCAGTCTTCAGCCAGGGCACGATTCATCCAGTGCCGTCTCCAGTAAGGCTCCATTCATCCAGTTCAGTCTTCAGCCAGGGCTCCATTCATCCAGTGCCGTCTCCAGCCAAGGCTCCATTCATTCAGTGCAGTCTCTAGAATGGGCTCCATTCATCCAGTGCAGTCTCCAGCCAGGGCTCCATTCATCCAGTGCAGTCTCCAGCCAGAGCTCCATTCATCCAGTGCTGTCTCCAGCCAGGGCTCCATTCATCCAGTGCCATCTCCAGCCAAGGCTCCATTCATCCAGTGCAGTCTCCAGCCATGGCTCCATTCATCCAATGCAGTCTCTAGCCAGGGCTCCATTCATCCAGTGCAGTCTCCAGCCAGGGCTCCATTCATCCAGTGCAGTCTCTAGCCAGGGCTCCATTCATCCAGTGCAGTCTCCAGCCAGGGCTCCATTCATCCAGTTCAGTCTTCAGCCAGGGCTCGATTCATCCAGTGCCGTCTCCAGTCAGGGCTCCATTCATCCAGTTCAGTCTTCAGCGAGGGCACCATTCATCCAGTGCAGTCTCCAGCCAGGGCTCCATTCATCCAGTGCAGTCTCCGGTCAAGGCTCCATTCATCCAGTGCAGTCTCCAGTCAGGGCTCCGTTCATCCAGTGCCGTCTTGTGTCAGGGCTCCATTCATCCAGTTCAGTCTTCAGCCAGGGCTCCATTCATCCAGTGCCGTCTCCAGCCAAGGCTCCATTCATTCAGAGCAGTCTCTAGCCAGGGCTCCATTCATCAAGTGCAGTCTCCAGCCAGGGCTCCATTCATCCAGTGCCATCTCCAGCCAAGGCTTGATTCATCCAGTGCAGTCTCCAGCCATGGCTCCATTCATCCAGTGCAGTCCCTAGCCAGGGCTCCATTCATCCAGTGCAGTCTCCAGCCAGGGCTCCATTCATCCAGTGCAGTCTCTAGCCAGGGCTCCATTCATCCAGTGCACTCTCCAGCCAGGGCTCCATTCATCCAGTTCAGTCTTCAGCAAGGGCTCGATTCATCCAGTGCCGTCTCCAGTCAGGGCTCCATTCATCCAGTGCAGTCTCGAGCCAGGGCTCCATTCATCCCGTGCAGTCTCCGGTCAAGGCTCCATTCATCCAGTGCAGTCTCCAGCCAGGGCTCCATTCATCCAGTGCAGTCTCCAGTCAGGGCTCCGTTCATCCAGTCCCGTCTCCAGTCAGGGCTCCATTCATCCAGTTCAGTCTCCAGCCAGGGCTCCATTCATCCAGTGCAGTCTCCGGTCAAAGCGCCATGCATCCAGTGCAGTCTACAGCCAGGGCTCCATTCATCCAGTGCAGTCTCAAGTCAGGGCTCCGTTCGTCCAGTGCCGTCTCCAGTCAGGGCTCCATTCATCCAGTACAGTCTTCAGCCTGGGCTCGATTCATCCGGTGCCGTCTCCAGTCAGGGCTCCATTCATCCAGTGCAGTCTCTAGCCAGGGCTCCATTCATCTAGTGCAGTCTCCAGCCAGGGCTCCATTCATCCAGTGCAGTCTCTAGCCAGGGCTCCATTCATCCAGTGCAGTCTCCAGCCAGGGCTCCATTCATCCAGTGCAGTCTCCAGCCTGGGCTCCATTCATCCAATGCAATCTCCAGCCAAGGCTCCATTCATTCAGTGCAGTCTCTAGCCAGGGCTCCATTCATGCAGTGCAGTCTCCAGCCAGGGCTCAATTAAACGAGTGCAGTCTCCAGTCAGGGCTCCATTCATGCAGTGCAGTCTCCAGCCAGGGCTGCATTCATCCAGTGCCGTCTTCAGCCAGGGCTCCATTCATCCAGTGCCATCTGCAACCGACAGCTCCATGCATCCAGTGCAGTCTCCAGCCAGCCCTCCATTCATCCAGTGCAGTCTCCAGCCAGGGCTCCGTCTGTCCATTGCCGTCTCCAGCCATGGCTCCATTCATCCAGTGCAGTCTTCCGCCAGGGCTCCATTCATCCAGTTCAGTCTTCAGCCAGGGCTCGATTCATCCAGTGCCGTCTCCAGTAAGGCTCCATTCATCCAGTTCAGTCTTCAGCCAGGGCTCCATTCATCCAGTGCCGTCTCCAGCCAAGGCTCCATTCATTCAGTGCAGTCTCTAGAATGGGCTCCATTCATCCAGTGCAGTCTCCAGCCAGGGCTCCATTCATCCAGTGCAGTCTCCAGCCAGAGCTCCATTCATCCAGTGCTGTCTCCAGCCAGGGCTCCATTCATCCAGTGCCATCTCCAGACAAGGCTCCATTCATCCAGTGCAGTCTCCAGCCATGGCTCCATTCATCCAATGTAGTCTCTAGCCAGGGCTCCATTCATCCAGTGCAGGCTCCAGCCAGAGCTCCATTCATCCAGTGCAGTCTCCGGTCAAGGCTCCATTAATCCAGTGCAGTCTCCAGTCATGGCTCCGTTCATCCAGTGCCGTCTCGTGTCAGGGCTCCATTCATCCAGTTCAGTCTTCAGCCAGGGCTCTATTCATCCAGTGCCGTCTCCAGTATGGCTCCATTCATCCAGTTCAGTCTTCAGCCAGGGCTCCATTCATCCAGTGCCGTCTCCAGCCAAGGCTCCATTCATTCAGTGCAGTCTCTAGAATGGGCTCCATTCATCCAGTGCAGTCTCCAGCCAGGGCTCCATTCATCCATTGCAGTCTCCAGCCAGGGCTCCATTCATCCATTGCAGTCTCCAGTCAGGGCTCCATTCATCCAGTGCAGTCTCCAGCCAGGGCTCCATTCATCCAGTGCAGTCTCCAGCCAGAGCTCCATTCATCCAGTGCAGTCTCCAGCCAGGGCTCCATTCATCCAGTGCAGTCTCCAGCCAAGGCTCCATTCATCCAGTGCAGTCTCCAGCCATGGCTCCATTCATCCAATGCAGTCTCTAGCCAGGGCTCCATTCATCCAGTGCAGTCTCCAGCCAGGGCTCCATTCATCCAGTGCAGTCTCTAGCCAGGGCTCCATTCATCCAGTGCAGTCTCCAGTCAGGGCTCCATTCATCCAGTTCAGTCTTCAGCCAGGGATCCATTCATCCAGTGCAGTCTCCAGCCAGGGCTCCGTTCGTCCAGTGCCGTCTCCAGTCAGGTCTCCATTCATCCAGTTCAGTCTTCAGCCAGGGCTCCATTCATCCAGTGCAGTCTCCAGCCAGGGCTCCATTCATCCAGTGCAGTCTCCAGCCTGGGCTCCATTCATCCAGTGCCGTCTCCAGTCAGGGCTCCATTCATCCAGTGCCGTCTTCAGCGAGGGCTCCATTCATCCAGTGCAGTCTCCAGCCAGGGCTCCATTCATCCAGTGCAGTCTCCGGTCAAGGCTCCATTAATCCAGTGCAGTCTCCAGTCAGGGCTCCGTTCATCCAGTGCCGTCTCGTGTCAGGGCTCCATTCATCCAGTTCAGTCTTCAGCCAGGGCACGATTCATCCAGTGCCGTCTCCAGTAAGGCTCCATTCATCCAGTTCAGTCTTCAGCCAGGGCTCCATTCATCCAGTGCCGTCTCCAGCCAAGGCTCCATTCATTCAGTGCAGTCTCTAGAATGGGCTCCATTCATCCAGTGCAGTCTCCAGCCAGGGCTCCATTCATCCAGTGCAGTCTCCAGCCAGAGCTCCATTCATCCAGTGCTGTCTCCAGCCAGGGCTCCATTCATCCAGTGCCATCTCCAGCCAAGGCTCCATTCATCCAGTGCAGTCTCCAGCCATGGCTCCATTCATCCAATGCAGTCTCTAGCCAGGGCTCCATTCATCCAGTGCAGTCTCCAGCCAGGGCTCCATTCATCCAGTGCAGTCTCTAGCCAGGGCTCCATTCATCCAGTGCAGTCTCCAGCCAGGGCTCCATTCATCCAGTTCAGTCTTCAGCCAGGGCTCGATTCATCCAGTGCCGTCTCCAGTCAGGGCTCCATTCATCCAGTTCAGTCTTCAGCGAGGGCACCATTCATCCAGTGCAGTCTCCAGCCAGGGCTCCATTCATCCAGTGCAGTCTCCGGTCAAGGCTCCATTCATCCAGTGCAGTCTCCAGTCAGGGCTCCGTTCATCCAGTGCCGTCTTGTGTCAGGGCTCCATTCATCCAGTTCAGTCTTCAGCCAGGGCTCCATTCATCCAGTGCCGTCTCCAGCCAAGGCTCCATTCATTCAGAGCAGTCTCTAGCCAGGGCTCCATTCATCCAGTGCAGTCTCCAGCCAGGGCTCCATTCATCCAGTGCCATCTCCAGCCAAGGCTTGATTCATCCAGTGCAGTCTCCAGCCATGGCTCCATTCATCCAGTGCAGTCTCTAGCCAGGGCTCCATTCATCCAGTGCAGTCTCCAGCCAGGGCTCCATTCATCCAGTGCAGTCCCTAGCCAGGGCTCCATTCATCCAGTGCAGTCTCCAGCCAGGTCTCCATTCATCCAGTGCAGTCTCTAGCCAGGGCTCCATTCATCCAGTGCACTCTCCAGCCAGGGCTCCATTCATCCAGTTCAGTCTTCAGCAAGGGCTCGATTCATCCAGTGCCGTCTCCAGTCAGGGCTCCATTCATCCAGTGCAGTCTCGAGCCAGGGCTCCATTCATCCCGTGCAGTCTCCGGTCAAGGCTCCATTCATCCAGTGCAGTCTCCAGCCAGGGCTCCATTCATCCAGTGCAGTCTCCAGTCAGGGCTCCGTTCATCCAGTCCCGTCTCCAGTCAGGGCTCCATTCATCCAGTTCAGTCTCCAGCCAGGGCTCCATTCATCCAGTGCAGTCTCCGGTCAAAGCGCCATGCATCCAGTGCAGTCTCCAGCCAGGGCTCCATTCATCCAGTGCAGTCTCAAGTCAGGGCTCCGTTCGTCCAGTGCCGTCTCCAGTCAGGGCTCCATTCATCCAGTTCAGTCTTCAGCCTGGGCTCGATTCATCCGGTGCCGTCTCCAGTCAGGGCTCCATTCATCCAGTGCAGTCTCTAGCCAGGGCTCCATTCATCCAGTGCAGTCTCCAGCCAGGGCTCCATTCATCCAGTGCAGTCTCTAGCCAGGGCTCCATTCATCCAGTGCAGTCTCCAGCCAGGGCTCCATTCATCCAGTGCAGTCTCCAGCCTGGGCTCCATTCATCCAATGCCATCTCCAGCCAAGGCTCCATTCATTCAGTGCAGTCTCTAGCCAGGGCTCCATTCATGCAGTGCAGTCTCCAGCCAGGGCTCAATTAAACGAGTGCAGTCTCCAGTCAGGGCTCCATTCATGCAGTGCAGTCTCCAGCCAGGGCTGCATTCATCCAGTGCCGTCTTCAGCCAGGGTTCCATTCATCCAGTGCCATCTGCAACCGACAGCTCCATGCATCCAGTGCAGTCTCCAGCCAGCCCTCCATTCATCCAGTGCAGTCTCCAGCCAGGGCTCCGTCTGTCCATTGCCGTCTCCAGCCATGGCTCCATTCATCCAGTGCAGTCTTCCGCCAGGGCTCCATTCATCCAGTTCAGTCTTCAGCCAGGGCTCGATTCATCCAGTGCCGTCTCCAGTAAGGCTCCATTCATCCAGTTCAGTCTTCAGCCAGGGCTCCATTCATCCAGTGCCGTCTCCAGCCAAGGCTCCATTCATTCAGTGCAGTCTCTAGAATGGGCTCCATTCATCCAGTGCAGTCTCCAGCCAGGGCTCCATTCATCCAGTGCAGTCTCCAGCCAGAGCTCCATTCATCCAGTGCTGTCTCCAGCCAGGGCTCCATTCATCCAGTGCCATCTCCAGCCAAGGCTCCATTCATCCAGTGCAGTCTCCAGCCATGGCTCCATTCATCCAATGCAGTCTCTAGCCAGGGCTCCATTCATCCAGTGCAGTCTCCAGCCAGGGCTCCATTCATCCAGTGCAGTCTCTAGCCAGGGCTCCATTCATCCAGTGCAGTCTCCAGCCAGGGCTCCATTCATCCAGTTCAGTCTTCAGCCAGGGCTCGATTCATCCAGTGCAGTCTCCAGTCAGGGCTCCATTCATCCAGTTCAGTCTTCAGCGAGGGCACCATTCATCTAGTGCAGTCTCCAGCCAGGGCTCCATTCATCCAGTGCAGTCTCCGGTCAAGGCTCCATTCATCCAGTGCAGTCTCCAGTCAGGGCTCCGTTCATCCAGTGCCGTCTTGTGTCAGGGCTCCATTCATCCAGTTCAGTCATTAGCCAGGGCTCGATTCATCCAGTGCCGTCTCCAGTCAAGGCTCCATTCATCCAGTTCAGTCTTCAGCCAGGGCTCCATTCATCCAGTGCCGTCTCCAGCCAAGGCTCCATTCATTCAGAGCAGTCTCTAGCCAGGGCTCCATTCATCCAGTGCAGTCTCCAGCCAGGGCTCCATTCATCCAGTGCCATCTCCAGCCAAGGCTTGATTCATCCAGTGCAGTCTCCAGCCATGGCTCCATTCATCCAGTGCAGTCTCTAGCCAGGGCTCCATTCATCCAGTGCAGTCTCCAGCCAGGGCTCCATTCATCCAGTGCAGTCCCTAGCCAGGGCTCCATTCATCCAGTGCAGTCTCCAGCCAGGGCTCCATTCATCCAGTGCAGTCTCTAGCCAGGGCTCCATTCATCCAGTGCACTCTCCAGCCAGGGCTTCATTCATCCAGTTCAGTCTCCAGTCAGGGCTCCATTCATCCAGTGCAGTCTCGCGCCAGGGCTCCATTCATCCCGTGCAGTCTCCGGTCAAGGCTCCATTCATCCAGTGCAGTCTCCAGCCAGGGCTCCATTCATCCAGTGCAGTCTCCAGTCAGGGCTCCGTTCATCCAGTCCCGTCTCCAGTCAGGGCTCCATTCATCCAGTTCAGTCTCCAGCCAGGGCTCCATTCATCCAGTGCAGTCTCCGGTTAAAGCGCCATGCATCCAGTGCAGTCTCCAGCCAGAGCTCCATTCATCCAGTGCAGTCTCAAGTCAGGGCTCCGTTCGTCCAGTGCCGTCTCCAGTCAGGGCTCCATTCATCCAGTTCAGTCTTCAGCCTGGGCTCGATTCATCCGGTGCCGTCTCCAGTCAGGGCTCCATTCATCCAGTGCAGTCTCTAGCCAGGGCTCCATTCATCCAGTGCAGTCTCCAGCCAGGGCTCCATTCATCCAGTGCAGTCTCTAGCCAGGGCTCCATTCATCCAGTGCAGTCTCCAGCCAGGGCTCCATTCATCCAGTGCAGTCTCCAGCCTGGGCTCCATTCATCCAATGCCGTCTCCAGCCAAGGCTCCATTCATTCAGTGCAGTCTCTAGCCAGGGCTCCATTCATGCAGTGCAGTCTCCAGCCAGGGCTCAATTAAACGAGTGCAGTCTCCAGTCAGGGCTCCATTCATCCAGTGCAGTCTCCAGCCAGGGCTCCATTCATCCAGTGCCGTCTTCAGCCAGGGCTCCATTCATCCAGTGCCATCTGCAACCGACAGCTCCATGCATCCAGTGCAGTCTCCAGCCAGCCCTCCATTCATCCAGTGCAGTCTCCAGCCAGGGCTCCGTCTGTCCATTGCCGTCTCCAGCCATGGCTCCATTCATCAAGTGCAGTCTTCCGCCAGGGCGCCATTCATCCAGTGCAGTCTCCAGCCAGGGCTCCATTCATCCAGTTCAGTCTTCAGCCAGTGCTCCATTCATCCAGTGCAGTCTCCAGCCTGGGCTCCATTCATCCAGTTCAGTCTTCAGCCAGGGCTCGATTCATCCAGTGCCATCTCCAGTCTGGGCTCCATTCATCCAGTTCAGTCTTCAGCGAGGGCTCCATTCATCCAGTGCAGTCTCCAGCCAGGGCTCCATTCATCCAGTGCAGTCTCCGGTCAAGGCTCCATTCATCCAGTGCAGTCTCCAGTCAGGGCTCCGTTCATCCAGTGCTGTCTCGTGTCAGGGCTCCATTCATCCAGTTCACTCTTCAGCCAGGGCTCGATTCATCCAGTGCCTTATCCAGTCAGGGCTCCATTCATGCAGTGCAGTCTCTAACCATGGCTCCATTCAACCAGTGCAGTCTCCAGTCAGGGCTCCGTTCGTCCAGTGCCGTCTCCAGTCAGGGCTCCATTCATCCAGTTCAGTCTTCAGCCAGGGATCCATTCATCCAGTGCAGTCTCCAGCCAGGGCTCCATTCATCCTGTTCAGTCTTCAGCCAGGGCTCGATTCATTCGGTGCCGTCTCCAGTCAGGGCTCCATTCATCCAGTTCAGACTTCAGCGAGGGCTCCATTCATCCAGTGCAGTCTCCAGCCAGGGTCCATTCATCCAGTGCAGTCTCCGGTCAAGGCTCCATTAATCCAGTGCAGTCTCCAGTCATGGCTCCGTTCATCCAGTGCCGTCTCGTGTCAGGGCTCCATTCATCCAGTTCAGTCTTCAGCCAGGGCTCGATTCATCCAGTGCCGTCTCCAGTATGGCTCCATTCATCCAGTTCAGTCTTCAGCCAGGGCTCCATTCATCCATTGCAGTCTCCAGCCAGGGCTCCATTCATCCATTGCAGTCTCCAGTCAGGGCTCCATTCATCCAGTGCAGTCTCCAGCCAGGGCTCCATTCATCCAGTGCAGTCTCCAGCCAGAGCTCCATTCATCCAGTGCAGTCTCCAGCCAGGGCTCCATTCATCCAGTGCCATCTCCAGCCAAGTCTCCATTCATCCAGTGCAGTCTCCAGCCATGGCTCCATTCATCCAATGCAGTCTCTAGCCAGGGCTCCATTCATCCAGTGCAGTCTCCAGCCAGGGCTCCATTCATCCAGTGCAGTCTCTAGCCAGGGCTCCATTCATCCAGTGCAGTCTCCAGCCAGGGCTCCATGCATCCAGTGCAGTCTCTAGCCAGGGCTCCATTCATCCAGTGCAGTCTCCAGCCAGTGCTCCATTCATCCAGTTCAGTCTTCAGCCAGGGATCGATTCATCCAGTGCCGTCTCCAGTCAGGGCTCCATTCATCCAGTTCAGTCTTCAGCAAGGGCACCATTCATCCAGTGCAGTCTCCAGCCAGGGCTCCATTCATCCAGTGCAGTCTCCAGTCAGGGCTCCGTTCATCCAGTGCCGTCTCGTGTCAGGGCTCCATTCATCCAGTTCAGTCTTCTGCCAGGGCTCAATTCATCCAGTTCAGCCTTCAGCCAGGGCTCCATTCATCCAGTGCCGTCTCCAGCCAAGGCTCCATTCATTCAGAGCAGTCTCTAGCCAGGGCTCCATTCATCCAGTGCAGTCTCCAGCCAGGGCTCCATTCATCCAGTGCCATCTCCAGCCAAGGCTTGATTCATCCAGTGCAGTCTCCAGCCATGGCTTCATTCATCCAATGCAGTCTCTAGCCAGGGCTCCATTCATCCAGTGCAGTCTCCAGCCAGGGCTCCATTCATCCAGTGCAGTCTCTAGCCAGGGCTCCATTCATCCATGTACAGTCTCCAGCCAGGGCTCCATTCATCCAGTGCAGTCTCTAGCCAGGGCTCCATTCACCCAGTGCAGTCTCCAGCCAGGGCTCCATTCATCCAGTTCAGTCTTCAGCCAGGGCTCAATTCATCCAGTGCCGTCTCCAGTCAGGGCTCCATTCATCCAGTTCAGTCTTCAGCGAGGGCACCATTCATCCAGTGCAGTCTCCAGCCAGGGCTCCATTCATCCAGTGCAGTCTCCGGTCAAGGCTCCATTCATCCAGTGCTGTCTCCAGTCAGGGCTCCATTCATCCATTTCAGTCTTCAGCCAGGGCTCCATTCATCCAGTACCGTCTCCAGTCAGGGCTCCATTCATCCTGTTCAGTCTTCAGCCAGGGCTCCATTCATCCAGTGCAGTCTCTAGCCAGGGCTCCATTCATCCAGTGCAGTCTCTAGCCAGGGCTCCATTCATCCAGTGCAGTCTCCAGCCAGGGCTCCATTCATCCATTGCAGTCTCCAGTCAGGGCTCCATTCATCCAGTGCAGTCTCCAGCCAGGGCTCCATTCATCCAGTGCAGTCTTCAGCCAGAGCTCCATTCATCCAGTGCAGTCTCCAGCCAGTGCTCCATTCATCCAGTGCCGTCTCCAGCCAAGGCTCCCTTCATCCAGTGCAGTCTCCAGCCATGGCTCCATTCATCCAATGCAGTCTCCAGTCAGGGCTCCATTCATCCAGTGCAGTCTCCAGCCAGGGCTCCATTCATCCAGTGCAGTCTCAAGCCCGGGCTCCATTCATCCAGTGCAGTCTCCAGCCAGGGCTCCATTCATCCAGTGCAGTCTCTAGCCAGGGCTCCATTCATCCAGTGCCGTCACCTGCCAAGGCTCCATTCATCCAGTGCAGTCTCCAGCCAGAGCTCCATTCATCCAGTGCAGTCTCTCGCCAGGGCTCCATTCATCCAGTGCAGTCTCCAGCCAGGGCTCCATTCATCCAGTGCAGTCTCTAGCCAGGGCTCCATTCATCCAGTGCAGTCTCTAGCCAGGGCTCCATTCATCCAGTGCAGTCTCCAGCCAGGGCTCCGTTCATCCATCATATCAGTAAAAAGTAAAAGGTGAAAACCATCAAAATGTAATCGTGGAGTCTGTCCTCAGGATGGGGGAGCAGGGAGCTGCATGGATTGGTGAAGAGACATCCTCTTTTCTCTCAGATACACACCTCCCTGACCTCCATCCCTCCCTCTATCTGACCTCCATCCCTCTCTCTATCTGATCTCCATCCCTCCCTCTATCTGACCTCCATGCCTCCCTCTATCTGACCTCCATCCCTCCCTCTATCTGACCTCCATCCCTCCCTCTATCTGAGCTCCATCCCTCCCTCTATCTGATCTCCATCCATCCCTCTGTCTGAGCTCCATCCCTCCCTCTATCTGACCTCCATGCCTCCCTCTATCTGACCTCCATCCCTCCCTCTATCTGATCTCCATCCCTCCCTCTATCTGCGCTCCATCCCTCCCTCTATCTGATCTCCATCCATCCCTCTGTCTGAGCTCCATCCCTCCCTCTATCTGATCTCCATCCCTCCCTCTATCTGAGCTCCATCCCTCCTTCTTTCTGAGCTCCATCCCTCCCTCTATCTGATCTCCATCCCTCCCTCTATCTGAGCTCCATCCCTCCCTCTATCTGATCTCCATCCCTCCCTCTATCTGAGCTCCATCCCTCCCTCTATCTGATCTCCATCCCTCCCTCTATCTGATCTCCATCCCTCCCTCTATCTGAGCTCCATCCCTCCCTCTATCTGATCTCCATCCCTCCCTCTATCTGATCTCCATCCCTCCCTCTATCTGACCTCCATCCCTCCCTCTATCTGACCTCCATCCCTCCCTCTATCTGATCTCCATCCCTCCCTCTGTCTGAGCTCCATCCCTCCCTCTATCTGAGCTCCATCCCTCCCTCTATCTGATCTCCATCCATCCCTCTATCTGAGCTCCATCCCTCCCTCTATCTGATCTCCATCCCTCGCTCTATCTGAGCTCCATCCCTCCCTCTTTCTGAGCTCCATCCCTCCCTCTATCTGATCTCCATCCCTCCCTCTATCTGAGCTCCATCCCTCCCTCTATCTGATCTCCATCCCTCCCTCTATCTGATCTCCATCCCTCCCTCTATCTGATCTCCATCCCTCCCTCTATCTGATCTCCATCCCTCCCTCTATCTGAGCTCCATCCCTCCCTCTATCTGATCCCCATCCCTCCCTCTATCTGATCTCCATCCCTCCCTCTATCTGATCTCCATCCCTCCCTCTATCTGAGCTCCATCCCTCCCTCTATCTGATCTCCATCCCTCCCTCTATCTGATCTCCATCCCTCCCTCTATCTGATCTCCATCCCTCCCTCTATCTGATCTCCATCCCTCCCTCTATCTGAGCTCCATCCCTCCCTCTATCTGATCTCCATCCCTCCCTCTATCTGATCTCCATCCCTCCCTCTATCTGATCTCCATCCCTCCCTCTATCTGAGCTCCATCCCTCCCTCTATCTGATCTCCATCCCTCCCTCTATCTGATCTCCATCCCTCCCTCTATCTGAGCTCCATCCCTCCCTCTATCTGATCTCCATCCCTCCCTCTATCTGATCTCCATCCCTCCCTCTATCTGATCTCCATCCCTCCCTCTATCTGAGCTCCATCCCTCCCTCTATCTGAGCTCCATCCCTCCCTCTATCTGATCTCCATCCCTCCCTCCAGAGCTTTCTGCAAATAAACACAGAATGGATGAAAGATACAATAAAAGAATTATGAAGATGATTATCAGAGATGTGTCATTATTATAGTTAAAAAGGTCTCCTTCTCAGTGAAGATATATCCTGCTGAGTAATATATACAGACAGGCTGTGCTAAAGTTGGACAATGTTGAGATGTAGATTTTATATTTTACCAAAAAGCAGAATTGAGTAAACAAGATGTGAACAAGATGATTAGAAATTGTTTACAGACACTGATGACAGTCTCTGTGTTCCTCAGGCGGTCCCAGTCGTGTTGTTCACAAACCATGGGGGGACTTTTATTCCCTCCCCCATGGCGGGTTTGGAGGTGGGAGAGCCGATAATCAGGTGGGATGGTGACGGGGGAGGGACCACCGCCAATTAAGGCCCTTTAGAGGGTAATTAATTCCCAATTACCTCATTGCACTGCCACCACAATTAGCCCAGCTGTGGGCGGGGCCTGTCGCCACACGGGGAGCATGACAAGAAAAACCGTGCGAGTTGCTTCCTGGCTCCGTTTGGGGAGGGGAGAGTCCCTTGTTAAAAGACACTTCGTGCCTGAACACGGAACCCAGTATCGGGAATGGGGGCCCGCTGAGAGTCAACCCCCCTTCCCTTGATGCTGACCCCCCCTACACACCTCTCCCATATGACCCCCACCCCACGGAACCACTCCTGCCCTGACCTACCTGTGACCTGGTTCCTGCACCGCTCCGAGGCCTCGGGTTGGTTCTCCACTGTCAGCAGCCACTGCCTCCACTGTGGCTTTGCTCAGTTCCTCTGATTGGCCGGCAGTTCTCAGAGGGCGGGACTTCAGTGTGGTCCTTGATCCCGTGAAAGGTCCACTGCTGTCCAGTTACGCGCCTAATTGGTACTTTATTTGGTGAGCCTCTCACAGAAGGAGAAACGCGGGGCTCTTGGTGGGTCTTTTGCTGGAGTCGGGACCCTGTCACCTGGATAAACTCCTGACCCATGTTTTGCAGTCAGCCTGCTCTTCTTAATGGCAGGCTGTCCCTTTTAAAGGAAATCTGAACTGAATAATATTAATGCAATTGAAATGGTTTCAAACTGAATGCTGGCATGATGGATGTGATGCTGGAGGCATCAGCGGTGAAGGTGGTTAGGAAGAAAGACATTATGGATCCTCGGAGTGGGGGGAGGGTGGGGTGTGTGCGGGGTGGTCAGGAGGCATTGGTGGGAGTGTGAGGATGAGGTGGAGAATCTGACTGTCAGGAGTGAGTCCTGAGTGCCAGGGATTGTTACTGGGTGAGTGATGGGGGTGTGGTACAATGAGCAGCAGAAGAGGTTGGTGCTGTGCTTGGTGGGAGATGTCCTGTGAAGATACATTCACTGACCTTGACCACCCCTGAGAGGTCACTGAACTTCCCACGACATTACTGTCAGGTCCTCAGGTCCAGACTGCAGGAATTGACCTCCCTGGTCATCGCTCCCATTCTCTTCTCAGCATTTTGCTTTGAGGGCCTCCTGGCACCTTGTGCAAACAATGATTTTCTCCTCCTTTGTAACTATTCTTTTCATGTCTCCAGTGTCACATTGGGAACCCTGGGAGCCCTCTCTCTGCTCTCCAGTCTGTGTACTCAGGTACATCACACTTCACAATCCAGTCTGTGTAATCAGGTATATCACACTTCACAATCCAGTCCGTGAACTCAGATACATCACACTTCACAATCCAGTCTGTGTAATCAGGTACATCACACTTCACAATCCAGTCTGTGTACTCAGGTACATCACACTTCACAATCCAGTCTGTGTACTCAGATAAATCACACTTCACAATCCAGTCTGTGTATTCTGATACATCTCACTTCACAATCCAGTTTGTGTACTCAGGGACATCAGACTTCACAATCCAGTCTGTTTACTCAGGGACATCACACTTCACAATCCAGTCTGTGTACTCAGGTACATCACTCTTCACAATCCAGTCTGTGTACTCAGATACATCACACTGCACAAACCAGTCTGTGTACTCAGATACATCACACTTCACAATCCAGTCTGTGTACTCAGATACATCACACTTCACAATCAAGTCTGTGTACTCAGATACATCACACTTCACAATCCAGTCTGTGTACTCAGAAACCTCACACTGCACAATCCAGTCTGTGTACTCGGGTACATCACACTTCACAATCCAGACTGTGTACTCGGGTACATCACACTTCGCAATCCAGTCCGTGTACACAGGTACATCACACTTCACAATCCAGTCTGTGTACTCAGGTACATCACACTTCACAATCCAGTCTGTGTACTCAGGTACATCACATTTCACAATCCGTTCTGTGTACTCAGGTACATCACAATTCACAGTCCAGTCTGTGTACTCAGGTGCATCACACTTCACAATCCATTCTGTGTACTCAGGTACATCACTCTTTACAATCCGGTCTGTGTACTCAGGTACATCACACTTCACAATCCAGTCTGTGTACTCAGGTACATCACACTTCACAATCCAGTCTGTGTACTCAGAACATCACACTTCATAATCCAGTCTGTGTATTCAGGAACATCAAACTTTTCAATCCAGTCTATGTACTCAGGTACATCACACTTCACAATCCAGTCTGTGTACTCAGGTACATCACACTTCACAATCCAGTCTGTGTACTCAGGTACATCACACTTCACAATCCAGTCTGTGTACTCAGGTATATAACACTTCACAAACCTGACTGTGTACTCATGTACATCACACTTCACAATCCGGTCTGTGTACTCAGGTATATAAAACTTCACAAACCTGACTGTGTACTCATGTACATCACACTTCACAATCCGGTCTGTGTACTCAGGTACATCACACTTCACAATCCAGTCTGTGTACTCAGGTATATAACACTTCAGAAACCTGACTGTGTACTCATGTACATCACACTTCACAATCCCGTCTGTGTACTCAGGTACATCACACTTCACAATCCAGTCTGTGTACTCAGGTACATCACACTTCACAATCCAGTCTGTGTACTCAGGGACATCACACTTCACAATCCGGTCTGTGTACTCAAGTACATCACACTTCATAATCCAGTCTGTGTACTCAGGTACATCACACTTCACAATCCAGTCTGTGTACTCAGGTACATCACACTTCACAATCCAGTCTGTGTACTCAGGTACATCACACTTCACAATCCGGTCTGTGTACTCAGGTACATCACACTTCACAATCCAGTCTGTGTACACAGGTACATCACACTTCACAATCCAGTCTGTGTAATGAGGAACATCACACTTCACAATCCAGTCTGTGTACACAGATACATCACCCTTCACAATCCAATCTGTGTAGTCAGGTACATCACACTTCGCAATCCAGTCCGTGTACTCAGGTACATCACACTTCACAATCCAGACTGTGTACTCAGGTACATCACACTTCACAATCCATTCTGTGTACTCAGGTACATCACACTTCGCAATCCAGTCCGTGTACTCAGGTACATCACACTTCACAATCCGGTCTGTGTACTCAGGTACATCACACTTCACAGTCCAGTCTGTGTACTCAGGTACATCACACTTCGCAATCCAGTCCGTGTTCTCAGATACATCACACTTCACAATCCAGTCTGTGTACTCAGGTACATCACACTTCACAATCCAGTCTGTGTACTCAGAACATCACACTTCATAATCCAGTCTGTGTATTCAGGAACATCACACTTTTCAATCCAGTCTATGTACTCAGGTACATCACACTTCACAATCCAGTCTGTGTACTCAGGTACATCACACTTCACAATCCAGTCTGTGTACTCAGGTACATCACACTTCACAATCCAGTCTGTGTACTCAGGTATATAACACTTCACAAACCTGACTGTGTACTCATGTACATCACACTTCACAATCCGGTCTGTGTACTCAGGTATATAAAACTTCACAAACCTGACTGTGTACTCATGTACATCACACTTCACAATCCGGTCTGTGTACTCAGGTACATCACACTTCACAATCCAGTCTGTGTACTCAGGTATATAACACTTCAGAAACCTGACTGTGTACTCATGTACATCACACTTCACAATCCCGTCTGTGTACTCAGGTACATCACACTTCACAATCCAGTCTGTGTACTCAGGTACATCACACTTCACAATCCAGTCTGTGTACTCAGGGACATCACACTTCACAATCCGGTCTGTGTACTCAAGTACATCACACTTCATAATCAAGTCTGTGTACTCAGGTACATCACACTTCACAATCCAGTCTGTGTACTCAGGTACATCACACTTCACAATCCAGTCTGTGTACTCAGGTACATCACAATTCACAATCCATTCTGTGTACTCAGGTACATCACACTTCACAATGCAATCTGTGTACTCAGGTATATCACACTTCACAATCCAGACTGTGTACTCAGGTACATCACACTTCGCAATCCAGTCCGTGTACACAGGTACATCACACTTCACAATCCAGTCTGTGTACTCAGGTACATCACACTTCACAATCCTGTCTGTGCACTCAGGAACATCACACTTCACAATCCAGTCTGTGTACACAGGTACATCACACTTCACAATCCAGTCTGTGTACTCAGGTACATCACACTTCACAATCCGTTCTGTGTACTCAGATAAATCACTCTTCACAATCCGGTCTGTGTACTCAGGTACATCACTCTTCACAATCCGGTCTGTGTACTCAGGTACATCACACTTCACAATCCGGTCTGTGTACTCAGGTACATCACACTTCACAATCCAGTCTGTGTACTCAGGAACATCACAATCCACAATCCTGTCTGTGTACTCAGGTACATCACACTTCACAATCCGGTCTGAGTACTCAGGTATATCAAACTTCACAATCCGGTGTGTGCACTCAGGTACATCACACTTCACAATCCAGTCTGTGTACTCAGGTACATCACACTTCACAATCCAGTCTGTATACTCAGATACATCACCCTTCACAATCCAATCTGTGTCCTCAGGTACATCACACTACACAATCCAGTTTGTGTACTCAGGTACATCACACTTCACAACCCAGTCTGTGTACTCAGTTATATAACACTTCACAAACCTGACTGTGTACTCATGTACATCACACTTCACAATCCGGTCTGTGTACTCAGGTACATCACACTTCACAATCCAGTCTGTGTACACAGGTACATCACACTTCACAATCCAGTCTGTGTAATGAGGAACATCACACTTCACAATCCAGTCTGTGTACACAGATACATCACCCTTCACAATCCAATCTGTGTAGTCAGGTACATCACACTTCGCAATCCAGTCCGTGTACTCAGGTGCATCACACTTCACAATCCAGACTGTGTACTCAGGTACATCACACTTCACAATCCATTCTGTGTACTCAGGTACATCACAATTCGCAATCCAGTCCGTGTACTCAGGTACATCACACTTCACAATCCGGTCTGTGTACTCAGGTACATCACACTTCACAATCCAGACTGTGTACTCAGGTACATCACACTTCACAATCCATTCTGTGTACTCAGGTACATCACACTTCGCAATCCAGTCCGTGTACTCAGGTACATCACACTTCACAATCCGGTCTGTGTACTCAGGTACATCACACTTCACAGTCCAGTCTGTGTACTCAGGTACATCACACTTCGCAATCCAGTCCGTGTTCTCAGATACATCACACTTCACAATCCAGTCTGTGTACTCAGGTACATCACACTTCACAATCCAGTCTGTGTACTCAGAACATCACACTTCATAATCCAGTCTGTGTATTCAGGAACATCACACTTTTCAATCCAGTCTATGTACTCAGGTACATCACACTTCACAATCCAGTCTGTGTACTCAGGTACATCACACTTCACAATCCAGTCTGTGTACTCAGGTACATCACACTTCACAATCCAGTCTGTGTACTCAGGTATATAACACTTCACAAACCTGACTGTGTACTCATGTACATCACACTTCACAATCCGGTCTGTGTACTCAGGTATATAAAACTTCACAAACCTGACTGTGTACTCATGTACATCACACTTCACAATCCGGTCTGTGTACTCAGGTACATCACACTTCACAATCCAGTCTGTGTACTCAGGTATATAACACTTCAGAAACCTGACTGTGTACTCATGTACATCACACTTCACAATCCCGTCTGTGTACTCAGGTACATCACACTTCACAATCCAGTCTGTGTACTCAGGTACATCACACTTCACAATCCAGTCTGTGTACTCAGGGACATCACACTTCACAATCCGGTCTGTGTACTCAAGTACATCACACTTCATAATCAAGTCTGTGTACTCAGGTACATCACACTTCACAATCCAGTCTGTGTACTCAGGTACATCACACTTCACAATCCAGTCTGTGTACTCAGGTACATCACAATTCACAATCCATTCTGTGTACTCAGGTACATCACACTTCACAATGCAATCTGTGTACTCAGGTATATCACACTTCACAATCCAGACTGTGTACTCAGGTACATCACACTTCGCAATCCAGTCCGTGTACACAGGTACATCACACTTCACAATCCAGTCTGTGTACTCAGGTACATCACACTTCACAATCCTGTCTGTGCACTCAGGAACATCACACTTCACAATCCAGTCTGTGTACACAGGTACATCACACTTCACAATCCTGTCTGTGTACTCAGGTACATCACACTTCACAATCCGTTCTGTGTACTCAGATAAATCACTCTTCACAATCCGGTCTGTGTACTCAGGTACATCACTCTTCACAATCCGGTCTGTGTACTCAGGTACATCACACTTCACTATCCGGTCTGTGTACTCAGGTACATCACACTTCACAATCCAGTCTGTGTACTCAGGAACATCACAATCCACAATCCTGTCTGTGTACTCAGGTACATCACACTTCACAATCCGGTCTGAGTACTCAGGTATATCAAACTTCACAATCCGGTGTGTGCACTCAGGTACATCACACTTCACAATCCAGTCTGTGTACTCAGGTACATCACACTTCACAATCCAGTCTGTATACTCAGATACATCACCCTTCACAATCCAATCTGTGTCCTCAGGTACATCACACTACACAATCCAGTTTGTGTACTCAGGTACATCACACTTCACAACCCAGTCTGTGTACTCAGTTATATAACACTTCACAAACCTGACTGTGTACTCATGTACATCACACTTCACAATCCGGTCTGTGTACTCAGGTACATCACACTTCACAATCCAGTCTGTGTACACAGGTACATCACACTTCACAATCCAGTCTGTGTAATGAGGAACATCACACTTCACAATCCAGTCTGTGTACACAGATACATCACCCTTCACAATCCAATCTGTGTAGTCAGGTACATCACACTTCGCAATCCAGTCCGTGTACTCAGGTACATCACACTTCACAATCCAGACTGTGTACTCAGGTACATCACACTTCACAATCCATTCTGTGTACTCAGGTACATCACAATTCGCAATCCAGTCCGTGTACTCAGGTACATCACACTTCACAATCCGGTCTGTGTACTCAGGTACATCACACTTCACAATCCAGACTGTGTACTCAGGTACATCACACTTCACAATCCATTCTGTGTACTCAGGTACATCACACTTCGCAATCCAGTCCGTGTACTCAGGTACATCACACTTCACAATCCGGTCTGTGTACTCAGGTACATCACACTTCACAGTCCAGTCTGTGTACTCAGGTACATCACACTTTGCAATCCAGTCCGTGTTCTCAGATACATCACACTTCACAATCCAGTCTGTGTACTCAGGTACATCACACTTCACAATCCAGTCTGTGTACTCAGATACATCACACTTCACAATCCAGTCTGTGTACTCAGATACCTCACACTGCACAATCCAGTCTGTGTACTCGGGTACATCACACTTCACAATCCAGTCTGTGTACTCAGATACATCACACTTCACAATCCAGTCTGTGTACTCAGGAACATCACAATCCACAATCCTGTCTGTGTACTCAGGTACATCACACTTCACAATCCGGTCTGAGTACTCAGGTATATCAAACTTCACAATCCGGTGTGTGCACTCAGGTACATCACACTTCACAATCCAGTCTGTGTACTCAGGTACATCACACTACACAATCCAGTTTGTGTACTCAGGTGCATCACACTTCACAACCCAGTCTGTGTACTCAGGTATATAACACTTCACAAACCTGACTGTGTACTCATGTACATCACACTTCACAATCAGGTCTGTGTACTCAGGTACATCACACTTCACAATCCAGTCTGTGTACACAGGTACATCACACTTCACAATCCAGTCTGTGTAATGAGGAACATCACACTTCACAATCCAGTCTGAGTACACAGATACATCACCCTTCACAATCCAATCTGTGTAGTCAGGTACATCACACTTCGCAATCCAGTCCGTGTACTCAGGTACATCACACTTCACAATCCAGACTGTGTACTCAGGTACATCACACTTCACAATCCATTCTGTGTACGCAGGTACATCACACTTCGCAATCCAGTCCGTGTACTCAGGTACATCACACTTCACAATCCGGTCTGTGTACTCAGGTACATCACACTTCACAATCCAGACTGTGTACTCAGGTACATCACACTTCACAATCCATTCTGTGTACTCAGGTACATCACACTTCGCAATCCAGTACGTGTACTCAGGTACATCACACTTCATAATCCCGTCTGTGTACTCAGGTACATCACACTTCACAGTCCAGTCTGTGTACTCAGGTACATCACACTTCGCAATCCAGTCCGTGTTCTCAGATACATCACACTTCACAATCCAGTCTGTGTACTCAGGTACATCACACTTCACAATCCAGTCTGTGTACTCAGATACATCACACTTCACAATCCAGTCTGTGTACTCAGATACCTCACACTGCACAATCCAGTCTGTGTACTCGGGTACATCACACTTCACAATCCAGTCTGTGTACTCAGATACATCACACTTCACAATCCAGTCTGTGTACTCAGGTACATCACTCTTCACAATCCAGTCTGTGTACTCAGGTACATCACACTTCACAATCCAGTCTGTGTACTCAGGTACATCACACTTCACAATCCAGTCTGTGTACTCAGATACATCACACTTCACAATCCAGTCTGTGTCCCCAGATAGATCACACTTCACAATCCAGTCTGTGTACTCAGATACCTCACACTGCACAATCCAGTCTGTGTACTCGGGTACATCACACTTCACAATCCAGTATGTGTACTCAGATACATCTCACTTCACAATCCAGTTTGTGTCCTCAGGGACATCAGACTTCACAATCCAGTCTGTGTATACAGGTACATCACACTTCACAATCCAGTCTGTGTACTCAGGTACATCTCACTTCACAATCCAGTCTGTGTACTCAGGTACATCACACTTCACAATCCAGTCTGTGTACTCAGGGACATCACACTTCACAATCCGGTCTGTGTACTCAGGTACATCACACTTCAGAATCCAGTCTGCGTACTCAGGTACATCACACTTCACAATCCAGTCTGTGTACTCAGGTACATCACACTTCACAATGCAATCTGTGTACTCAGGTATATAACACTTCACAATCCAGACTGTGTACTCGGGTACATCACTCTTCGCAATCCAGTCCGTGTACACAGGTACATCACACTTCACAAACCAGTCTGCGTACTCAGGTACATCACACTTCACAATCCAGTCTGTGTACTCAGGTACATCACACTTCACAATGCAATCTGTGTACTCAGGTATATAACACTTCACAATCCAGACTGTGTACTCGGGTACATCACACTTCGCAATCCAGTCCGTGTACACAGGTACATCACACTTCACAATCCAGTCTGTGTACTCAGGTACATCACACTTCACAATCCAGTCTGTGTACTCAGAAACATCACACTTCACAATCCAGTCTGTGTACTCAGGTACATCACACTTCACAATCCGTTCTGTGTACTCAGGTACATCACAATTCACAGTCCAGTCTGTGTACTCAGGTGCATCACACTTCACAATCCATTCTGTGTACTCAGGTACATCACTCTTTACAATCCGGTCTGTGTACTCAGGTACATCACACTTCACAATCCAGTCTGTGTACTCAGGTACATCACACTTCACAATCCAGTCTGTGTACTCAGAACATCACACTTCATAATCCAGTCTGTGTATTCAGGAACATCACACTTTTCAATCCAGTCTATGTACTCAGGTACGTCACACTTCGCAATCCAGTCTGTGTACTCAGGTACATCACACTTCACAATCCAGTCTGTGTACTCAGGTACATCACACTTCACAATCCAGTCTGTGTACTCAGGTATATAACACTTCACAATCCAGTCTGTGTACTCAGGTACATCACACTTCACAATCCTGTCTGTGCACTCAGGAACATCACACTTCACAATCCAGTCTGTGTACACAGGTACATCACACTTCACAATCCAGTCTGTCTACTCAGGTACATCACAATCCACAATCCTGTCTGTGTACTCAGGTACATCACACTTCACAATCCGGTCTGAGTACTCAGGTACATCACTCTTCACAATCCGTTCTGTGTACTCAGGTACATCACACTTCACAATCCAGTCTGTATACTCAGATACATCACCCTTCACAATCCAATCTGTGTCCTCAGGTACATCACACTACACAATCCAGTTTGTGTACTCAGGTACATCACACTTCACAACCCAGTCTGTGTACTCAGTTATATAACACTTCACAAACCTGACTGTGTACTCATGTACATCACACTTCACAATCCGGTCTGTGTACTCAGGTACATCACACTTCACAATCCAGTCTGTGTACACAGGTACATCACACTTCACAATCCAGTCTGTGTAATGAGGAACATCACACTTCACAATCCAGTCTGTGTACACAGATACATCACCCTTCACAATCCAATCTGTGTAGTCAGGTACATCACACTTCGCAATCCAGTCCGTGTACTCAGGTACATCACACTTCACAATCCAGACTGTGTACTCAGGTACATCACACTTCACAATCCATTCTGTGTACTCAGGTACATCACAATTCGCAATCCAGTCCGTGTACTCAGGTACATCACACTTCACAATCCGGTCTGTGTACTCAGGTACATCACACTTTACAATCCAGACTGTGTACTCAGGTACATCACACTTCACAATCCATTCTGTGTACTCAGGTACATCACACTTCGCAATCCAGTCCGTGTACTCAGGTACATCACACTTCACAATCCGGTCTGTGTACTCAGGTACATCACACTTCACAGTCCAGTCTGTGTACTCAGGTACATCACACTTCGCAATCCAGTCCGTGTTCTCAGATACATCACACTTCACAATCCAGTCTGTGTACTCAGGTACATCACACTTCACAATCCAGTCTGTGTACTCAGATACATCACACTTCACAATCCAGTCTGTGTACTCAGATACCTCACACTGCACAATCCAGTCTGTGTACTCGGGTACATCACACTTCACAATCCAGTCTGTGTACTCAGATACATCACACTTCACAATCCAGTCTGTGTACTCAGGAACATCACAATCCACAATCCTGTCTGTGTACTCAGGTACATCACACTTCACAATCCGGTCTGAGTACTCAGGTATATCAAACTTCACAATCCGGTGTGTGCACTCAGGTACATCACACTTCACAATCCAGTCTGTGTACTCAGGTACATCACACTACACAATCCAGTTTGTGTACTCAGGTGCATCACACTTCACAACCCAGTCTGTGTACTCAGGTATATAACACTTCACAAACCTGACTGTGTACTCATGTACATCACACTTCACAATCAGGTCTGTGTACTCAGGTACATCACACTTCACAATCCAGTCTGTGTACACAGGTACATCACACTTCACAATCCAGTCTGTGTAATGAGGAACATCACACTTCACAATCCAGTCTGAGTACACAGATACATCACCCTTCACAATCCAATCTGTGTAGTCAGGTACATCACACTTCGCAATCCAGTCCGTGTACTCAGGTACATCACACTTCACAATCCAGACTGTGTACTCAGGTACATCACACTTCACAATCCATTCTGTGTACGCAGGTACATCACACTTCGCAATCCAGTCCGTGTACTCAGGTACATCACACTTCACAATCCGGTCTGTGTACTCAGGTACATCACACTTCACAATCCAGACTGTGTACTCAGGTACATCACACTTCACAATCCATTCTGTGTACTCAGGTACATCACACTTCGCAATCCAGTCCGTGTACTCGGGTACATCACACTTCACAATCCCGTCTGTGTACTCAGGTACATCACACTTCACAGTCCAGTCTGTGTACTCAGGTACATCACACTTCGCAATCCAGTCCGTGTTCTCAGATACATCACACTTCACAATCCAGTCTGTGTACTCAGGTACATCACACTTCACAATCCAGTCTGTGTACTCAGATACATCACACTTCACAATCCAGTCTGTGTACTCAGATACCTCACACTGCACAATCCAGTCTGTGTACTCGGGTACATCACACTTCACAATCCAGTCTGTGTACTCAGATACATCACACTTCACAATCCAGTCTGTGTACTCAGGTACATCACTCTTCACAATCCAGTCTGTGTACTCAGGTACATCACACTTCACAATCCAGTCTGTGTACTCAGGTACATCACACTTCACAATCCAGTCTGTGTACTCAGATACATCACACTTCACAATCCAGTCTGTGTCCCCAGATAGATCACACTTCACAATCCAGTCTGTGTACTCAGATACCTCACACTGCACAATCCAGTCTGTGTACTCGGGTACATCACACTTCACAATCCAGTATGTGTACTCAGATACATCTCACTTCACAATCCAGTTTGTGTCCTCAGGGACATCAGACTTCACAATCCAGTCTGTGTATACAGGTACATCACACTTCACAATCCAGTCTGTGTACTCAGGTACATCTCACTTCACAATCCAGTCTGTGTACTCAGGTACATCACACTTCACAATCCAGTCTGTGTACTCAGGGACATCACACTTCACAATCCGGTCTGTGTACTCAGGTACATCACACTTCAGAATCCAGTCTGCGTACTCAGGTACATCACACTTCACAATCCAGTCTGTGTACTCAGGTACATCACACTTCACAATGCAATCTGTGTACTCAGGTATATAACACTTCACAATCCAGACTGTGTACTCGGGTACATCACTCTTCGCAATCCAGTCCGTGTACACAGGTACATCAAACTTCACAATCCAGTCTGTGTACTCAGGTACATCACACTTCACAATCCAGTCTGTGTACTCAGGTACATCACACTTCGCAATCCAGTCCGTGTACACAGGTACATCACACTTCACAATCCAGTCTGTGTACTCAGGTACATCACACTTCACAATCCAGTCTGTGTACTCAGAAACATCACACTTCACAATCCAGTCTGTGTACTCAGGTACATCACACTTCACAATCCGTTCTGTGTACTCAGGTACATCACAATTCACAGTCCAGTCTGTGTACTCAGGTGCATCACACTTCACAATCCATTCTGTGTACTCAGGTACATCACTCTTTACAATCCGGTCTGTGTACTCAGGTACATCACACTTCACAATCCAGTCTGTGTACTCAGGTACATCACACTTCACAATCCAGTCTGTGTACTCAGAACATCACACTTCATAATCCAGTCTGTGTATTCAGGAACATCACACTTTTCAATCCAGTCTATGTACTCAGGTACGTCACACTTCGCAATCCAGTCTGTGTACTCAGGTACATCACACTTCACAATCCAGTCTGTGTACTCAGGTACATCACACTTCACAATCCAGTCTGTGTACTCAGGTATATAACACTTCACAAACCTGACTGTGTACTCATGTACATCACACTGCACAATCCGGTCTGTGTACTCAGGTATATAACACTTCACAAACCTGACTGTGTACTCATGTACATCAGACTTCACAATCCGGTCTGTGTACTCAGGTACATCACACTTCACAATCCAGTCTGTGTACTCAGGTATATAACACTTCAGAAACCTGACTGTGTACTCATGTACATCAAACTTCACAATCCGGTCTGTGTACTCAGGTACATCACACTTCACAATCCAGTCTGTGTACTCAGGAACATCACACTTCACAATCCAGTCTGTGTAATCAGGAACATCACACTTCACAATCCAGTCTGTGTACTCGTGTACATCACACTTCACAATCCGGTCTGTGTACACAGGTACATCACACTTCACAATCCAGACTGTGTGCTCAGGTACATCACACTTCACAATCCATTCTGTGTACTCAGGTACATCACACTTCGCAATCCAGTCTGTGTACTCAGGTACATCACACTTCACAATCCAGACTGTGTACTCAGGTACATCAAACTTCACAATCCATTCTGTGTACTCAGGTACATCACACTTCGCAATCCAGTCTGTGTACTCAGATACATCACACTTCACAATCCGGTCTGTGTACTCAGGTACATCACACTTCACAATCCAGACTGTGTACTCAGGTACATCACACTTCACAATCCGGTCTGTGTACTCAGGTACATCACACTTCACAATCCAGACTGTGTACTCAGGTACATCACACTTCACAATCCATTCTGTGTAATCAGGAACATCACACTTCACAATCCAATCTGTGTACTCGTGTACATCACACTTCACAATCCGGTCTGTGTACTCAGGTACATCACACTTCACAATCCAGACTGTGTACTCAGGTACATCACACTTCACAATCCATTCTGTGTACTCAGGTACATCACACTTCGCAATCCAGTTCGTGTACTCAGGCACATCACACGTCACAATCCGGTCTGTGTACTCAGGTACATCACACTTCACAGTCCAGTCTGTGTACTCAGGTACATCACACTTCACAATCCAGTCCGTGTTCTCAGGTACATCACACTTCACATTCCAGTCTGTGTATTCAGGTACATCACACTTCACAATCCATTCTGTGTACTCAGGTACATCACACTTCACAATCCAGTCCGTGTTCTCAGGTACATCACACTTCGCAATCCAGTCCGTGTATTCAGGTACATCACACTTCACAATCCATTCAGTGTACTCAGGTACATCACACTTCACAATCCAGTCTGTGTACTCAGGTACATCACACTTCACAATCCAGTCCGTGTTCTCAGGTACATCACACTTCACAATCCAGTCTGTGTACTCAGGTATATCACACTTCACAATCCCGTCTGTGTGCTCAGGTACATCACACTTCACAATCCAGTCTGTGTACTCAGGTACATCACACTTCACAATCCAGTCTCTGTACTCAGGTACATCACAGTTCACAATCCACTCTGTGTACTCAGGTACATCACACTTCACAATCCAGTCCGTGTTCTCAGGTACATCACACTTCACAATCCAGTCTGTGTACTCAGGTATATCACACTTCACAATCCAGTCTGTGTACTCAGGAACATCACACTTCACAATCCGGTCTGTGTACTCAGGTACATCACACTTCACAATCCAGTCCGTGTACTCAGGTACATCACACTTCACAATCCAGTCTGTGTACTCAGGTACATGACACTTCACAATCCAGTCTGTGTACTCAGGTCCATGACACTTCACAATCCAGTCTCTGTACTCAGGTACATCACACTTCACAATCCATTCTGTGTACTCAGGTACATCACACTTCACAACCCAGTCCGTGTTCTCAGGTATATCACACTTCACAATCCACTCTGTGTACTCAGGTACATCACACTTCACAATCCAGTCCGTGTACTCAGGTACATCACACTTCACAATCCAGTCTGTGTACTCAGGGACATCACACTTCACCATCCGGTCTGTGTACTCAGGTACATCACACTTCAGAATCCAGTCTGTGTACTCAGGTACATCACACTTCACAATCCAGTCTGTGTACTCAGGTACATCACACTTCACAATCCAGTCTGTGTACTCAGGAACATCACACTTCACAATCCAGTCAGTGTACACAGGTACATCGCACTTGACAATCCACTCTGTGTACTCAGGTACATCACACTTCACAATCCGTTCTGTGTACTCAGGTACATCACAATTCACAGTCCAGTCTGTGTATTCAGATGTGTCACACTTCACAATCCATTCTGTGTACTCAGGTACATCACTCTTCACAATCCGGTCTGTGTACTCAGGTACATCACACTTCACAATCCGGTCTGTGTACTCAGGTACATCACACTTCACAATCCAGTCTGTGTACTCAGGAACATCACAATTCACAATCCTGTCTGTGTACTCAGGTACATCACACTTCACAATCCGGTCTGAGTACTCAGGTATATCAAACTTCACAATCCGGTCCGTGTACTCAGAACATCACAATTCACAATCCAGTCTGTGCACTCAGGTACATCACACTTCACAATCCGGTCTGAGTACTCAGGTATATCAAACTTCACAATCAGGTCCGTGTACTCAGAACATCATAATTCACAATCCAGTCTGTGCACTCAGGTATATCAAACTTCACAATCCGGTCTGTGTACTCAGAACATCACAATTCACAATCCAGTCTGTGTACTCAGATACATCACCCTTCACAATCCAATCTGTGTACTCAGGTACATCACACTTCACAATCCAGTCTATGTACTCAGGTACATCACACTTCACAATCCAGTCTGTGTACTCAGGAACATGGCACTTCACAATCCAGTCTGTGTACTCAGGTACATCACACTTCACAATCCAGTCTGTGTACTCAGGTATATAACACTTCACAAACCTGACTGTGTACACATGTACATCACACTTCAAAATCCGGTCTGTGTACTCAGGTACATCACACTTCACAATCCAGTCTGTGTACACAGGTACATCACACTTCACAATCCAGTCTGTGTAATCAGGAACATCACACTTCACACTCCAGTCTGTGTACACAGATACATCACCCTTCACAATCCAATCTGTGTACTCGTGTACATCACACTTCACAATCCGGTCTGTGTACTCAGGTACATCACACTTCACAGTCCAGTCTGTGTACTCAGGTACATCACACTTCACAATCCAGTCCGTGTTCTCAGGTACATCACACTTCGCAATCCAGTCCGTGTATTCAGGTACATCACACTTCACAATCCAGTCTGTGTACTCAGGAAAATCACACTTCACAATCCAGTCTGTGTACTCAGGAAAATCACACTTCACAATCCAGTCTGTGTACTCAGGTACATCACACTTCGCAATCCCGTCTGTGTACTCAGGTGCATCACACTTCACAATCCAGTCTGTGTACTCAGGTACATCACACTTCACAATCCAGTCTCTGTACTCAGGTACATCACACTTCACAATCCATTCTGTGTACTCAGGTACATCACACTTCACAATCCAGTCTGTGTAGTCAGGTACATCACACTTCACAATCCACTCTGTGTACTCAGGTACATCACACTTCACAATCCAGTCCGTGTTCTCAGGTACATCACACTTCACAATCCAGTCTGTGTACTCAGGTATATCACACTTCACAATCCAGTCTGTGTACTCCGATACATCACACTTCACAATCCAGTCTGTGTACTCAGGTACATCACACTTCACAATCCGGTCTGTGTACTCAGGTACATCACACTTCACAATCCATTCTGTGTACTCAGGAACATCACACTTCACAATCCAGTCTGTGTACTCAGGTACATCACACTTCACAATCCAGTCTCTGTGCTCAGGTACATCACACTTCACAATCCATTCTGTGTACTCAGGTACATCACACTTCACAATCCGGTCTGTGTACTCAGGTACATCACACTTCACAATCCAGTCTCTGTACTCAGGTACATCACAGTTCACAATCCACTCTGTGTACTCAGGTACATCACACTTCACAATCCAGTCCGTGTTCTCAGGTACATCACACTTCACAATCCAGTCTGTGTACTCAGGTATATCACACTTCACAATCCAGTCTGTGTACTCAGGAACATCACACTTCACAATCCGGTCTGTGTACTCAGGTACATCACACTTCACAATCCAGTCCGTGTACTCAGGTACATCACACTTCACAATCCAGTCTGTGTACTCAGGTACATGACACTTCACAATCCAGTCTGTGTACTCAGGTCCATGACACTTCACAATCCAGTCTCTGTACTCAGGTACATCACACTTCACAATCCATTCTGTGTACTCAGGTACATCACACTTCACAACCCAGTCCGTGTTCTCAGGTATATCACACTTCACAATCCACTCTGTGTACTCAGGTACATCACACTTCACAATCCAGTCCGTGTACTCAGGTACATCACACTTCACAATCCAGTCTGTGTACTCAGGGACATCACACTTCACCATCCGGTCTGTGTACTCAGGTACATCACACTTCAGAATCCAGTCTGTGTACTCAGGTACATCACACTTCACAATCCAGTCTGTGTACTCAGGTACATCACACTTCACAATCCAGTCTGTGTACTCAGGAACATCACACTTCACAATCCAGTCAGTGTACACAGGTACATCGCACTTGACAATCCACTCTGTGTACTCAGGTACATCACACTTCACAATCCGTTCTGTGTACTCAGGTACATCACAATTCACAGTCCAGTCTGTGTATTCAGATGTGTCACACTTCACAATCCATTCTGTGTACTCAGGTACATCACTCTTCACAATCCGGTCTGTGTACTCAGGTACATCACACTTCACAATCCGGTCTGTGTACTCAGGTACATCACACTTCACAATCCAGTCTGTGTACTCAGGAACATCACAATTCACAATCCTGTCTGTGTACTCAGGTACATCACACTTCACAATCCGGTCTGAGTACTCAGGTATATCAAACTTCACAATCCGGTCCGTGTACTCAGAACATCACAATTCACAATCCAGTCTGTGCACTCAGGTACATCACACTTCACAATCCGGTCTGAGTACTCAGGTATATCAAACTTCACAATCAGGTCCGTGTACTCAGAACATCATAATTCACAATCCAGTCTGTGCACTCAGGTATATCAAACTTCACAATCCGGTCTGTGTACTCAGAACATCACAATTCACAATCCAGTCTGTGTACTCAGATACATCACCCTTCACAATCCAATCTGTGTACTCAGGTACATCACACTTCACAATCCAGTCTATGTACTCAGGTACATCACACTTCACAATCCAGTCTGTGTACTCAGGAACATGGCACTTCACAATCCAGTCTGTGTACTCAGGTACATCACACTTCACAATCCAGTCTGTGTACTCAGGTATATAACACTTCACAAACCTGACTGTGTACACATGTACATCACACTTCAAAATCCGGTCTGTGTACTCAGGTACATCACACTTCACAATCCAGTCTGTGTACACAGGTACATCACACTTCACAATCCAGTCTGTGTAATCAGGAACATCACACTTCACACTCCAGTCTGTGTACACAGATACATCACCCTTCACAATCCAATCTGTGTACTCGTGTACATCACACTTCACAATCCGGTCTGTGTACTCAGGTACATCACACTTCACAGTCCAGTCTGTGTACTCAGGTACATCACACTTCACAATCCAGTCCGTGTTCTCAGGTACATCACACTTCGCAATCCAGTCCGTGTATTCAGGTACATCACACTTCACAATCCAGTCTGTGTACTCAGGAAAATCACACTTCACAATCCAGTCTGTGTACTCAGGAAAATCACACTTCACAATCCAGTCTGTGTACTCAGGTACATCACACTTCGCAATCCCGTCTGTGTACTCAGGTGCATCACACTTCACAATCCAGTCTGTGTACTCAGGTACATCACACTTCACAATCCAGTCTCTGTACTCAGGTACATCACACTTCACAATCCATTCTGTGTACTCAGGTACATCACACTTCACAATCCAGTCTGTGTAGTCAGGTACATCACACTTCACAATCCACTCTGTGTACTCAGGTACATCACACTTCACAATCCAGTCCGTGTTCTCAGGTACATCACACTTCACAATCCAGTCTGTGTACTCAGGTATATCACACTTCACAATCCAGTCTGTGTACTCCGATACATCACACTTCACAATCCAGTCTGTGTACTCAGGTACATCACACTTCACAATCCGGTCTGTGTACTCAGGTACATCACACTTCACAATCCATTCTGTGTACTCAGGAACATCACACTTCACAATCCAGTCTGTGTACTCAGGTACATCACACTTCACAATCCAGTCTCTGTGCTCAGGTACATCACACTTCACAATCCATTCTGTGTACTCAGGTACATCACACTTCACAATCCGGTCTGTGTACTCAGGTACATCACACTTCACAATCCAGTCTGGGTACTCAGGTACATCACACTTCACAATCCAGTCTCTGTACTCAGGTACATCACACTTCACAATCCATTCTGTGTACTCAGGTACATCACACTTCACAATCCAGTCAGTGTACTCAGATACATCACACTTCACAATCCAGTCTGTGTACTCAGGTACATCACACTTCACAATCCAGTCTGTGTACTCAGATACATCACACTTCACAATCCGGTCTGTGTACTCAGGTACATCACACTTCACAATCCATTCTGTGTACTCAGGTACATCACACTTCACAATCCAGTCCGTGTACTCAGGTACATCACACTTCACAATCCATTCTGTGTACTCAGGTACATCACACTTCACAATCCAGTCTGTGTACTCAGGTACATCACACTTCACAATCCAGTCTGTGTACTCAGGAACATCACACTTCACAATCCAGTCTGTGTACTCAGGTACATCACACTTCACAATCCATTCTGTGTACTCAGGTACATCACACTTCACAATCCAGTCTGTGTCCTCAGGTACATCACACTTCACAATCCAGTCTGTGTACTCAGGTATATCACACTTCACAATCCAGTCTGTGTACTCCGATACATCACACTTCACAATCCAGTCTGTGTACTCAGGTACATCACACTTCACAATCCGGTCTGTGTACTCAGGGACATCACACTTCACAATCCATTCTGTGTACTCAGGTACATCACACTTCACAATCCAGTCTGTGTACTCAGGAAAATCACACTTCACAATCCAGTCTGTGTACTCAGGAAAATCACACTTCACAATCCAGTCTGTGTACTCAGGTACATCACACTTCGCAATCCCGTCTGTGTACTCAGGTGCATCACACTTCACAATCCAGTCTGTGTACTCAGGTACATCACACTTCACAATCAAGTCTCTGTACTCAGGTACATCACACTTCACAATCCATTCTGTGTACTCAGGTACATCACACTTCACAATCCAGTCTGTGTAGTCAGGTACATCACACTTCACAATCCACTCTGTGTACTCAGGTACATCACACTTCACAATCCAGTCCGTGTTCTCAGGTACATCACACTTCACAATCCAGTCTGTGTACTCAGGTATATCACACTTCACAATCCAGTCTGTGTACTCCGATACATCACACTTCACAATCCAGTCTGTGTACTCAGGTACATCACACTTCACAATCCAGTCTGTGTACTCAGGTACATCACACTTCACAATCCATTCTGTGTGCTCAGGAACATCACACTTCACAATCCAGTCTGTGTACTCAGGTACATCACACTTCACAATCCAGTCTCTGTGCTCAGGTACATCACACTTCACAATCCATTCTGTGTACTCAGGTACATCACACTTCACAATCCGGTCTGTGTACTCAGGTACATCACACTTCACAATCCAGTCTGGGTACTCAGGTACATCACACTTCACAATCCAGTCTCTGTACTCAGGTACATCACACTTCACAATCCATTCTGTGTACTCAGATACATCACACTTCACAATCCGGTCTGTGTACTCAGGTACATCACACTTCACAATCCATTCTGTGTACTCAGTTACATCACACTTCACAATCCAGTCTGTGTACTCAGATACATCACACTTCACAATCCAGTCTGAGTACTCAGGTACATCACACTTCACAATCCAGTCTGTGTACTCAGATACATCACACTTCACAATCCGGTCTGTGTACTCAGGTACATCACACTTCACAATCCATTCTGTGTACTCAGGTACATCACACTTCACAATCCAGTCCGTGTACTCAGGTACATCACACTTCACAATCCATTCTGTGTACTCAGGTACATCACACTTCACAATCCAGTCTGTGTACTCAGGTACATCACACTTCACAATCCATTCTGTGTACTCAGGTACATCACACTTCACAGTCCAGTCTGTGTACTCTGGTACATCACACTTCACAATCCAGTCTGTGTACTCAGATACATCACACTTCACAATCCGGTCTGTGTACTCAGGTACATCACACTTCACAATCCATTCTGTGTACTCAGGTACATCACACTTCACAATCCAGTCCGTGTACTCAGGTACATCACACTTCACAATCCATTCTGTGTACTCAGGTACATCACACTTCACAATCCATTCTGTGTACTCAGGTACATCACACTTCACAATCCAGTCTGTGTACTCAGGAACATCACACTTCACAATCCAGTCTGTGTACTCAGGTACATCACACTTCACAATCCATTCTGTGTACTCAGGTACATCACACTTCACAATCCAGTCTGTGTACTCAGGTACATCACACTTCACAATCCAGTCTGTGTACTCAGGTATATCACACTTCACAATCCAGTCTGTGTACTCCGATACATCACACTTCACAATCCGGTCTGTGTGCTCAGGTACATCACACTTCACAATCCAGACTGTGTACTCAGGTACATCACACTTCGCAATCCTGTCCGTGTACTCAGGTACATCACACGTCACAATCCGGTCTGTGTACTCAGGTACATCACACTTCACAGTCCAGTCTGTGTACTCAGGTACATCACACTTCACAATCCAGTCTGTGTTCTCAGGTACCTCACACTTCGCAATCCAGTCCGTGTATTCAGGTACATCACACTTCACAATCCAATCTGTGTACTCGTGTACATCGCACTTCACAATCCGGTCTGTGTACTCAGGTACATCACACTTCACAGTCCAGTCTGTGTACTCAGGTATATCACACTTCACAATCCATTCTGTGTACTCAGATACATCACACTTCACAATCCGGTCTGTGTACTCAGGTACATCACACTTCACAATCCATTCTGTGTACTCAGGTACATCACACTTCACAATCCAGTCTGTGTACTCAGATACATCACACTTCACAATCCAGTCTGTGTACTCAGGTACATCACACTTCACAATCCAGTCTGTGTACTCAGATACATCACACTTCACAATCCGGTCTTTGTACTCAGGTACATCACACTTCACAATCCATTCTGTGTACTAAGGTACATCACACTTCACAATCCAGTCCGTGTACTCAGGTACATCACACTTCACAATCCATTCTGTGTACTCAGGTACATCACACTTCACAATCCAGTCTGTGTACTCAGGTACATCACACTTCACAATCCAGTCTGTGTACTCAGGAACATCACACTTCACAATCCAGTCTGTGTACTCAGGTACATCACACTTCACAATCCATTCTGTGTACTCAGGTACATCACACTTCACAATCCAGTCTGTGTACTCAGGTACATCACACTTCACAATCCAGTCTGTGTACTCAGGTATATCACACTTCACAATCCAGTCTGTGTACTCCGATACATCACACTTCACAATCCAGTCTGTGTACTCAGCTACATCACACTACACAATCCGGTCTGTGTACTCAGGGACATCACACTTCACAATCCATTCTGTGTACTCAGGTACATCACACTTCACAATCCAGTCCGTGTACTCAGGTACATCACACTTCACAATCCAGTCTGTGTACTCAGGTACATCACACTTCACAATCCAGTCTGTGTACTCAAGTACATCACACTTCACAATCCATTCTGTGTACTCAGGTACATCACACTTCACAATCCAGTCCGTGTACTCAGGTACATCACACTTCACAATCCAGTCTGTGTACTCAGGTACATCACACTTCACAATCCAGTCTGTGTACTCAAGTACATCACACTTCACAATCAAGTCTGTGTACTAAGGAACATCACACTTCACAATCCAGTCGGTGTACTCAGGTATATAACACTTCACAAACCTGACTGTGTACTCATGTACATCACACTTCACAATCCGGTCTGTGTACCCAGGTACATCACACTTCACAATCCAGTCTGTGTACTCAGGAACATCACACTTCACAATCCAGTCTGTGTGCTCAGGTATATAACACTTCACAAACCTGACTGTGTACTCATGTACATCACACTTCACAATCCGGTCTGTGTACTCAGGTACATCACACTTCACAATCCAGTCTGTGTACACAGGTACATCACACTTCACAATCCAGTCTGTGTAATCAGGAACATCACACTTCACAATCCAGTCTGTGTACACAGATACATCACCCTTCACAATCCAATCTGTGTACTCGTGTACATCACACTTCACAATCCGGTCTGTGTGCTCAGGTACATCACACTTCACAATCCAGACCGTGTACTCAGGTACATCACACGTCACAATCCGGTCTGTGTACTCAGGTACATTACACTTCACAGTCCAGTCTGTGTACTCAAGTACATCACACTTCACAATCCAGTCTGTGTACTAAGGAACATCACACTTCACAATCCAGTCGGTGTACTCAGGTATATAACACTTCACAAACCTGACTGTGTACTCATGTACATCACACTTCACAATCCGGTCTGTGTACCCAGGTACATCACACTTCAAAATCCAGTCTGTGTACTCAGGAACATCACACTTCACAATCCAGTCTGTGTGCTCAGGTATATAACACTTCACAAACCTGACTGTGTACTCATGTACATCACACTTCACAATCCGGTCTGTGTACTCAGGTACATCACACTTCACAATCCAGTCTGTGTACACAGGTACATCACACTTCACAATCCAGTCTGTGTAATCAGGAACATCACACTTCACAATCCAGTCTGTGTACACAGATACATCACCCTTCACAATCCAATCTGTGTACTCGTGTACATCAAACTTCACAATCCGGTCTGTGTGCTCAGGTACATCACACTTCACAATCCAGACTGTGTACTCAGGTACATCACACTTCGCAATCCTGTCCGTGTACTCAGGTACATCACACGTCACAATCCGGTCTGTGTACTCAGGTACATCACACTTCACAGTCCCGTCTGTGTACTCAGGTACATCACACTTCACAATCCAGTCTGTGTTCTCAGGTACATCACACTTCGCAATCCAGTCCGTGTATTCAGGTACATCACACTTCACAATCCAATCTGTGTACTCGTGTACATCGCACTTCACAATCCGGTCTGTGTACTCAGGTACATCACACTTCACAGTCCAGTCTGTGTACTCAGGTACATCACACTTCACAATCCATTCTGTGTACTCAGATACATCACACTTCACAATCCGGTCTGTGTACTCAGGTACATCACACTTCACAATCCATTCTGTGTACTCAGGTACATCACACTTCACAATCCAGTCTGTGTACTCAGATACATCACACTTCACAATCCAGTCTGTGTACTCAGGTACATCACACTTCACAATCCAGTCTGTGTACTCAGATACATCACACTTCACAATCCGGTCTGTGTACTCAGGTACATCACACTTCACAATCCATTCTGTGTACTAAGGTCCATCACACTTCACAATCCAGTCCGTGTACTCAGGTACATCACACTTCACAATCCATTCTGTGTACTCAGGTACATCACACTTCACAATCCAGTCTGTGTACTCAGGTACATCACACTTCACAATCCAGTCTGTGTACTCAGGAACATCACACTTCACAATCCAGTCTGTGTACTCAGGTACATCACACTTCACAATCCATTCAGTGTACTCAGGTACATCACACTTCACAATCCAGTCTGTGTACTCAGGTACATCAGACTTCACAATCCAGTCTGTGTACTCAGGTATATCACACTTCACAATCCAGTCTGTGTACTCCGATACATCACACTTCACAATCCAGTCTGTGTACTCAGGTACATCACACTACACAATCCGGTCTGTGTACTCAGGGACATCACACTTCACAATCCATTCTGTGTACTCAGGTACATCACACTTCACAATCCAGTCCGTGTACTCAGGTACATCACACTTCACAATCCAGTCTGTGTACTCAGGTACATCACACTTCACAATCCAGTCTGTGTACTCAAGTACATCACACTTCACAATCCATTCTGTGTACTCAGGTACATCGCACTTCACAATCCAGTCCGTGTACTCAGGTACATCACACTTCACAATCCAGTCTGTGTACTCAGGTACATCACACTTCACAATCCAGTCTGTGTACTCAAGTACATCACACTTCACAATCCAGTCTGTGTACTAAGGAACATCACACTTCACAATCCAGTCGGTGTACTCAGGTATATAACACTTCACAAACCTGACTGTGTACTCATGTACATCACACTTCACAATCCGGTCTGTGTACCCAGGTACATCACACTTCACAATCCAGTCTGTGTACTCAGGAACATCACACTTCACAATCCAGTCTGTGTGCTCAGGTATATAACACTTCACAAACCTGACTGTGTACTCATGTACATCACACTTCACAATCCGGTCTGTGTACTCAGGTACATCACACTTCACAATCCAGTCTGTGTACACAGGTACATCACACTTCACAATCAGTCTGTGTAATCAGGAACATCACACTTCACAATCCAGTCTGTGTACACAGATACATCACCCTTCACAATCCAATCTGTGTACTCGTGTACATCACACTTCACAATCCGGTCTGTGTGCTCAGGTACATCACACTTCACAATCCAGACTGTGTACTCAGGTACATCACACTTCGCAATCCTGTCCGTGTACTCAGGTACATCACACGTCACAATCCGGTCTGTGTACTCAGGTACATCACACTTCACAGTCCAGTCTGTGTACTCAGGTACATCACACTTCACAATCCAGTCTGTGTTCCCAGGTACATCACACTTCGCAATCCAGTCCGTGTATTCAGGTACATCACACTTCACAATCCAGTCTGTGTACTCAGGAAAATCACACTTCACAATCCAGTCTGTGTACTCAGGAAAATCACACTTCACAATCCAGTCTGTGTACTCAGGTACATCACACTTCGCAATCCTGTCCGTGTACTCAGGTACATCACACGTCACAATCCGGTCTGTGTACTCAGGTACATCACACTTCACAGTCCAGTCTGTGTACTCAGGTACATCACACTTCACAATCCAGTCTGTGTTCCCAGGTACATCACACTTCGCAATCCAGTCCGTGTATTCAGGTACATCACACTTCACAATCCAGTCTGTGTACTCAGGAAAATCACACTTCACAATCCAGTCTGTGTACTCAGGAAAATCACACTTCACAATCCAGTCTGTGTACTCAGGTACATCACACTTCGCAATCCCGTCTGTGTACTCAGGTGCATCACACTTCACAATCCAGTCTGTGTACTCAGGTACATCACACTTCACAATCCAGTCTCTGTACTCAGGTACATCACACTTCACAATCCATTCTGTGTACTCAGGTACATCACACTTCACAATCCAGTCTGTGTAGTCAGGTACATCACACTTCACAATCCACTCTGTGTACTCAGGTACATCACACTTCACAATCCAGTCCGTGTTCTCAGGTACATCACACTTCACAATCCAGTCTGTGTACTCAGGTATATCACACTTCACAATCCAGTCTGTGTACTCCGATACATCACACTTCACAATCCAGTCTGTGTACTCAGGTACATCACACTTCACAATCCGGTCTGTGTACTCAGGTGCATCACACTTCACAATCCATTCTGTGTACTCAGGAACATCACACTTCACAATCCAGTCTGTGTACTCAGGTACATCACACTTCACAATCCATTCTGTGTACTCAGGTACATCACACTTCACAATCCGGTCTGTGTACTCAGGTACATCACACTTCACAATCCAGTCTGTGTACTCAGGTACATCACACTTCACAATCCAGTCTCTATACTCAGGTACATCACACTTCACAATCCATTCTGTGTACTCAGATACATCACACTTCACAATCCGGTCTGTGTACACAGGTACATCACACTTCACAATCCATTCTGTGTACTCAGGTACATCACACTTCACAATCCAGTCTGTGTACTCAGATACATCACACTTCACAATCCAGTCTGTGTACTCAGGTACATCACACTTCACAATCCAGTCTGTGTACTCAGATACATCACACTTCACAATCCAGTCTGTGTACTCAGGTACATCACACTTCACAATCCATTCTGTGTACTCAGGTACATCACACTTCACAATCCAGTCCGTGTACTCAGGTACATCACACTTCATAATCCATTCTGTGTACTCAGGTACATCACACTTCACAATCCAGTCTGTGTACTCAGGTACATCACACTTCACAATCCAGTCTGTGTACTCAGGAACATCACACTTCACAATCCAGTCTGTGTACTCAGGTACATCACACTTCACAATCCATTCTGTGTACTCAGGTACATCACACTTCACAATCCAGTCTGTGTACTCAGGCACATCACACTTCACAATCCAGTCTGCGTACTCAGGTATATCACACTTCACAATCCAGTCTGTGTACTCCGATACATCACACTTCACAATCCAGTCTGTGTACTCAGGTACATCACACTTCACAATCCGGTCTGTGTACTCAGGGACATCACACTTCACAATCCATTCTGTGTACTCAGGTACATCACACTTCACAATCCAGTCCGTGTACTCAGGTACATCACACTTCACAATCCAGTCTGTGTACTCAGGTACATCACACTTCACAATCCAGTCTGTGTACTCAAGTACATCACACTTCACAATCCAGTCTGTGTACTCAGGAACATCACACTTCACAATCCAGTCTGTGTACTCAGGTACATCACACTTCACAATCCAGTCTGTGTACTCAGGTATATAACACTTCACAAACCAGACTGTGTCCTCAGGTACATCACACTTCGCAATCCAGTCTGTGTACACAGGTACATCACACTTCGCAATCCAGTCTGTGTACTCAGTTACATCACACTTCGTAATCCAGTCTGTGTACACAGGTACATCACTCTTCACAATCCGGGCTCTGTACTCAGGTACATCACACTTCACAATCCAGTCTGTGTACTCAGGTACATCACACTTCACAATCCATTCTGTGTACTCAGGTACATCACTCTACACAATCCGGGCTGTGTTCTCAGGTACATCACACTTCACAATCCAGTCTGTGTACTCAGGTACATCACACTTCACAATCCAGTCTGTGTACTCGGGTACATCACGCTTCACAATCCACTCTGTGTACTCAGGTACATCACACTTCACAATTCTGTCTGAGTACTCAGTTACATCACACTTCACAATCCAGTCTGTGTACTCAGGTACATCACACTTCACAATCCAGTCTGTATACTCAGGTACATCACACTTCACCATCCAGTCTGTGTACTCAGGTACATCACACTTCACAATCCATTCTGTGTATTCAGGTACATCACACTTCACAATCCAGTCCGTGTTCTCAGGTAGATCACACTTCACAATCCGGTCTGTGTACTCAGGTACATCACACCTCACAATCCCGTCTGTGTACTCAGGTACAACACACTTCACAATCCAGTCTGTGTACTCAGGTACAACACACTTCACAATCCAGTCTGTGTACTCAGGTACATGACACTTCACAATCCAGTCTGTGTACTCAGGTACATGACACTTCACAATCCAGTCTGTGTACTCAGGTACATCACACTTCACAATCCAGTCCGTGTTCTCAGGTACATCACACTTCACAATCCGGTCTGTGTACTCAGGTACATCACACTTCACAATCCCGTCTGTGTACTCAGGTACAACACACTTCACAATCCAGTCTGTGTACTCAGGTACATGACACTTCACAATCCAGTCTGTGTACTCAGGTACATCACACTTCACAATCCAGTCCGTGTTCTCAGGTACATCACACTTCACAATCCGGTCTGTGTACTCAGGTACATCACACTTCACAATCCAGTCTGTGTACTCAGGTACATCACACTTCACAATCCACTCTGTGTACTCAGGTACATCACACTTCACAATCCAGTCCGTGTTCTCAGGTACATCACACTTCACAATCCAGTCTGTGTACTCAGGTACATCACACTTCACAATCCCGTCTGTGTACTCAGGTACATCACACTTCACAATCCAGTCTGTGTACTCAGGTACATCACACTTCACAATCCAGTCTGTGTACTCAGGTACATCACACTTCACAACCCAGTCCCTGTTCTCAGGTACATCACACTTCACAATCCATTCTGTGTCCTCAGGTACATCACACTTCACAATCCAGTCCGTGTACTCAGGTACATCACACTTCATAATCCATTCTGTGTACTCAGGTACATCACACTTCACAATCCAGTCTGTGTACTCAGGTACATCACACTTCACAATCCAGTCTGTGTACTCAGGAACATCACACTTCACAATCCAGTCTGTGTACTCAGGTACATCACACTTCACAATCCATTCTGTGTACTCAGGTACATCACACTTCACAATCCAGTCTGTGTACTCAGGCACATCACACTTCACAATCCAGTCTGTGTACTCAGGTATATCACACTTCACAATCCAGTCTGTGTACTCCGATACATTACACTTCACAATCCAGTCTGTGTACTCAGGTACATCACACTTCACAATCCGGTCTGTGTACTCAGGGACATCACACTTCACAATCCATTCTGTGTACTCAGGTACATCACACTTCACAATCCAGTCCGTGTACTCAGGTACATCACACTTCACAATCCAGTCTGTGTACTCAGGTACATCACACTTCACAATCCAGTCTGTGTACTCAAGTACATCACACTTCACAATCCAGTCTGTGTACTCAGGAACATCACACTTCACAATCCAGTCTGTGTACTCAGGTACATCACACTTCACAATCCAGTCTGTGTACTCAGGTATATAACACTTCACAAACCAGACTGTGTCCTCAGGTACATCACACTTCGCAATCCAGTCTGTGTACACAGGTACATCACACTTCGCAATCCAGTCTGTGTACTCAGGTACATCACACTTCACAATCCATTCTGTGTACTCAGGTACATCACTCTACACAATCCGGGCTGTGTTCTCAGGTACATCACACTTCACAATCCAGTCTGTGTACTCAGGTACATCACACTTCACAATCCAGTCTGTGTACTCGGGTACATCACGCTTCACAATCCACTCTGTGTACTCAGGTACATCACACTTCACAATTCTGTCTGAGTACTCAGTTACATCACACTTCACAATCCAGTCTGTGTACTCAGGTACATCACACTTCACAATCCAGTCTGTATACTCAGGTACATCACACTTCACCATCCAGTCTGTGTACTCAGGTACATCACACTTCACAATCCATTCTGTGTATTCAGGTACATCACACTTCACAATCCAGTCCGTGTTCTCAGGTAGATCACACTTCACAATCCGGTCTGTGTACTCAGGTACATCACACTTCACAATCCCGTCTGTGTACTCAGGTACAACACACTTCACAATCCAGTCTGTGTACTCAGGTACAACACACTTCACAATCCAGTCTGTGTACTCAGGTACATGACACTTCACAATCCAGTCTGTGTACTCAGTACATGACACTTCACAATCCAGTCTGTGTACTCAGGTACATCACACTTCACAATCCAGTCCGTGTTCTCAGGTACATCACACTTCACAATCCGGTCTGTGTACTCAGGTACATCACACTTCACAATCCCGTCTGTGTACTCAGGTACAACACACTTCACAATCCAGTCTGTGTACTCAGGTACATGACACTTCACAATCCAGTCTGTGTACTCAGGTACATCACACTTCACAATCCAGTCCGTGTTCTCAGGTACATCACACTTCACAATCCGGTCTGTGTACTCAGGTACATCACACTTCACAATCCAGTCTGTGTACTCAGGTACATCACACTTCACAATCCACTCTGTGTACTCAGGTACATCACACTTCACAATCCAGTCCGTGTTCTCAGGTACATCACACTTCACAATCCAGTCTGTGTACTCAGGTACATCACACTTCACAATCCCGTCTGTGTACTCAGGTACATCACACTTCACAATCCAGTCTGTGCACTCAGGTACATCACACTTCACAATCCAGTCTGTGTACTCAGGTACATCACACTTCACAACCCAGTCCCTGTTCTCAGGTACATCACACTTCACAATCCATTCTGTGTCCTCAGGTACATCACACTTCACAATCCAGTCCGTGTACTCAGGTACATCACACTTCATAATCCATTCTGTGTACTCAGGTACATCACACTTCACAATCCAGTCTGTGTACTCAGGTACATCACACTTCACAATCCAGTCTGTGTACTCAGGAACATCACACTTCACAATCCAGTCTGTGTACTCAGGTACATCACACTTCACAATCCATTCTGTGTACTCAGGTACATCACACTTCACAATCCAGTCTGTGTACTCAGGCACATCACACTTCACAATCCAGTCTGTGTACTCAGGTATATCACACTTCACAATCCAGTCTGTGTACTCCGATACATTACACTTCACAATCCAGTCTGTGTACTCAGGTACATCACACTTCACAATCCGGTCTGTGTACTCAGGGACATCACACTTCACAATCCATTCTGTGTACTCAGGTACATCACACTTCACAATCCAGTCCGTGTACTCAGGTACATCACACTTCACAATCCAGTCTGTGTACTCAGGTACATCACACTTCACAATCCAGTCTGTGTACTCAAGTACATCACACTTCACAATCCAGTCTGTGTACTCAGGAACATCACACTTCACAATCCAGTCTGTGTACTCAGGTACATCACACTTCACAATCCAGTCTGTGTACTCAGGTATATAACACTTCACAAACCAGACTGTGTCCTCAGGTACATCACACTTCGCAATCCAGTCTGTGTACACAGGTACATCACACTTCGCAATCCAGTCTGTGTACTCAGGTACATCACACTTCGTAATCCAGTCTGTGTACACAGGTACATCACTCTTCACAATCCGGGCTCTGTACTCAGGTACATCACACTTCACAATCCAGTCTGTGTACTCAGGTACATCACACTTCACAATCCATTCTGTGTACTCAGGTACATCACTCTACACAATCCGGGCTGTGTTCTCAGGTACATCACACTTCACAATCCAGTCTGTGTACTCAGGTACATCACACTTCACAATCCAGTCTGTGTACTCGGGTACATCACGCTTCACAATCCAGTCTGTGTACTCAGGTACATCACACTTCACAATCCACTCTGTGTACTCAGGTACATCACACTTCACAATTCTGTCTGAGTACTCAGTTACATCACACTTCACAATCCAGTCTGTGTACTCAGGTACATCACACTTCACAATCCAGTCTGGAGACTCAGGTACATCACACTTCACAATCCAGTCTGTGTACTCAGGTACATCACACTTCACAATCCATTCTGTGTACTCAGGTACATCACACTTCACAATCCAGTCCGTGTTCTCAGGTAGATCACACTTCACAATCCGGTCTGTGTACTCAGGTACATCACACTTCACAATCCCGTCTGTGTACTCAGGTACAACACACTTCACAATCCAGTCTGTGTACTCAGGTACATGACACTTCACAATCCAGTCTGTGTACTCAGGTACATCACACTTCACAATCCAGTCTGTGTACTCAGGTACATCACACTTCACAATCCACTCTGTGTACTCAGGTACATCACACTTCACAATCCAGTCCGTGTTCTCAGGTACATCACACTTCACAATCCAGTCTGTGTACTCAGGCACATCACACTTCACAATCCAGTCTGTGTACTCAGGTATATCACACTTCACAATCCAGTCTGTGTACTCCGATACATTACACTTCACAATCCAGTCTGTGTACTCAGGTACATCACACTTCACAATCCGGTCTGTGTACTCAGGGACATCACACTTCACAATCCATTCTGTGTACTCAGGTACATCACACTTCACAATCCAGTCCGTGTACTCAGGTACATCACACTTCACAATCCAGTCTGTGTACTCAGGTACATCACACTTCACAATCCAGTCTGTGTACTCAAGTACATCACACTTCACAATCCAGTCTGTGTACTCAGGAACATCACACTTCACAATCCAGTCTGTGTACTCAGGTACATCACACTTCACAATCCAGTCTGTGTACTCAGGTATATAACACTTCACAAACCAGACTGTGTCCTCAGGTACATCACACTTCGCAATCCAGTCTGTGTACACAGGTACATCACACTTCGCAATCCAGTCTGTGTACTCAGGTACATCACACTTCACAATCCATTCTGTGTACTCAGGTACATCACTCTACACAATCCGGGCTGTGTTCTCAGGTACATCACACTTCACAATCCAGTCTGTGTACTCAGGTACATCACACTTCACAATCCAGTCTGTGTACTCGGGTACATCACGCTTCACAATCCACTCTGTGTACTCAGGTACATCACACTTCACAATTCTGTCTGAGTACTCAGTTACATCACACTTCACAATCCAGTCTGTGTACTCAGGTACATCACACTTCACAATCCAGTCTGTATACTCAGGTACATCACACTTCACCATCCAGTCTGTGTACTCAGGTACATCACACTTCACAATCCATTCTGTGTATTCAGGTACATCACACTTCACAATCCAGTCCGTGTTCTCAGGTAGATCACACTTCACAATCCGGTCTGTGTACTCAGGTACATCACACTTCACAATCCCGTCTGTGTACTCAGGTACAACACACTTCACAATCCAGTCTGTGTACTCAGGTACAACACACTTCACAATCCAGTCTGTGTACTCAGGTACATGACACTTCACAATCCAGTCTGTGTACTCAGTACATGACACTTCACAATCCAGTCTGTGTACTCAGGTACATCACACTTCACAATCCAGTCCGTGTTCTCAGGTACATCACACTTCACAATCCGGTCTGTGTACTCAGGTACATCACACTTCACAATCCCGTCTGTGTACTCAGGTACAACACACTTCACAATCCAGTCTGTGTACTCAGGTACATGACACTTCACAATCCAGTCTGTGTACTCAGGTACATCACACTTCACAATCCAGTCCGTGTTCTCAGGTACATCACACTTCACAATCCGGTCTGTGTACTCAGGTACATCACACTTCACAATCCAGTCTGTGTACTCAGGTACATCACACTTCACAATCCACTCTGTGTACTCAGGTACATCACACTTCACAATCCAGTCCGTGTTCTCAGGTACATCACACTTCACAATCCAGTCTGTGTACTCAGGTACATCACACTTCACAATCCCGTCTGTGTACTCAGGTACATCACACTTCACAATCCAGTCTGTGCACTCAGGTACATCACACTTCACAATCCAGTCTGTGTACTCAGGTACATCACACTTCACAACCCAGTCCCTGTTCTCAGGTACATCACACTTCACAATCCATTCTGTGTCCTCAGGTACATCACACTTCACAATCCAGTCCGTGTACTCAGGTACATCACACTTCATAATCCATTCTGTGTACTCAGGTACATCACACTTCACAATCCAGTCTGTGTACTCAGGTACATCACACTTCACAATCCAGTCTGTGTACTCAGGAACATCACACTTCACAATCCAGTCTGTGTACTCAGGTACATCACACTTCACAATCCATTCTGTGTACTCAGGTACATCACACTTCACAATCCAGTCTGTGTACTCAGGCACATCACACTTCACAATCCAGTCTGTGTACTCAGGTATATCACACTTCACAATCCAGTCTGTGTACTCCGATACATTACACTTCACAATCCAGTCTGTGTACTCAGGTACATCACACTTCACAATCCGGTCTGTGTACTCAGGGACATCACACTTCACAATCCATTCTGTGTACTCAGGTACATCACACTTCACAATCCAGTCCGTGTACTCAGGTACATCACACTTCACAATCCAGTCTGTGTACTCAGGTACATCACACTTCACAATCCAGTCTGTGTACTCAAGTACATCACACTTCACAATCCAGTCTGTGTACTCAGGAACATCACACTTCACAATCCAGTCTGTGTACTCAGGTACATCACACTTCACAATCCAGTCTGTGTACTCAGGTATATAACACTTCACAAACCAGACTGTGTCCTCAGGTACATCACACTTCGCAATCCAGTCTGTGTACACAGGTACATCACACTTCGCAATCCAGTCTGTGTACTCAGGTACATCACACTTCGTAATCCAGTCTGTGTACACAGGTACATCACTCTTCACAATCCGGGCTCTGTACTCAGGTACATCACACTTCACAATCCAGTCTGTGTACTCAGGTACATCACACTTCACAATCCATTCTGTGTACTCAGGTACATCACTCTACACAATCCGGGCTGTGTTCTCAGGTACATCACACTTCACAATCCAGTCTGTGTACTCAGGTACATCACACTTCACAATCCAGTCTGTGTACTCGGGTACATCACGCTTCACAATCCAGTCTGTGTACTCAGGTACATCACACTTCACAATCCACTCTGTGTACTCAGGTACATCACACTTCACAATTCTGTCTGAGTACTCAGTTACATCACACTTCACAATCCAGTCTGTGTACTCAGGTACATCACACTTCACAATCCAGTCTGGAGACTCAGGTACATCACACTTCACAATCCAGTCTGTGTACTCAGGTACATCACACTTCACAATCCATTCTGTGTACTCAGGTACATCACACTTCACAATCCAGTCCGTGTTCTCAGGTAGATCACACTTCACAATCCGGTCTGTGTACTCAGGTACATCACACTTCACAATCCCGTCTGTGTACTCAGGTACAACACACTTCACAATCCAGTCTGTGTACTCAGGTACATGACACTTCACAATCCAGTCTGTGTACTCAGGTACATCACACTTCACAATCCAGTCCGTGTTCTCAGGTACATCACACTTCACAATCCGGTCTGTGTACTCAGGTACATCACACTTCACAATCCAGTCTGTGTACTCAGGTACATCACACTTCACAATCCACTCTGTGTACTCAGGTACATCACACTTCACAATCCAGTCCGTGTTCTCAGGTACATCACACTTCACAATCCAGTCTGTGTACTCAGGTACATCACACTTCACAATCACGTCTGTGTACTCAGGTACATCACACTTCACAATCCAGTCTGTGTACTCAGGTACATCACACTTCACAATCCAGTCTGTGTACTCAGGTACATCACACTTCACAACCCAGTCCGTGTTCTCAGGTACATCACACTTCAGAATCCACTCTGTGTAATCAGGTACATCACACTTCACAATCCAGTCCGTGTACTCAGGTACATCACACTTCACAATCCAGTCTGTGTACTCAGGTATATCACACTTCACAATCCAGTCTGTGTACTCAGGTATATCACACTTCACAGTCCAGTCTGTGTACTCCGATACATCACACTTCACAATCCAGTCCGTGTACTCAGGTACATCACACTTCACAATCCAGTCTGTGTACTCAGGTACATCACACTTCACAATCCAGTCTGTGTACTCAGATACATCACACTTCACAATCCATTCTGTGTACTCAGGAACATCACCCTTCACAATCCAGTCTTTGTACTCAGGTACATCACACTTCACAATCCAGTCTGTGTAATCAGGTATATAACACTTCACAAACCAGACTGTGTACTCAGTTACATCACTCTTCGCAATCCAGTCTGTGTACACAGGTACATCACACTTCGCAATCCAGTCTGTGTACTCAGGTACATCACACTTCGTAATCCAGTCTGTGTACACAGGTACATCACTCTTCACAATCCGGGCTATGTACTCAGGTACATCACACTTCACAATCCAGTCTGTGTACTCAGGTACATCACACTTCACAATCCAGTCTGTGTACTCAGGTACATCACTCTTCACAATCCGGGCTGTGTACTCAGGTACATCACACTTCACAATCCTGTCTGTGTACTCAGGTACATCACACTTCACAATCCATTCTGTGTACTCAGGTACATCACACTTAACAATCCGGTCTGTGTACTCAGGTACATCACACTTCACAATCCATTCTGTGTACTCAGATACATCACACTTCACAATCCAGTCTGTGTACACAGGTACATCACACTTCACAATCCAATCTGTGTACACAGGTACATCACACTTCACAATCCAATCTGTGTACTCAGATACATCACACTTCACAATCCGGTCTGTGTACTCAGGTACATCACACTTCACAATCCATTCTGTGTACTCAGATACATCACACTTCACAATCCATTCTGTGTACTCAGGTACATCACACTTCACAATCCGGTCTGTGTACTCAGGTACATCACACTTCACAATCCATTCTGTGTACTCAGATACATCACACTTCACAATCCATTCTGTGTACTCAGATACATCACACTTCACAATCCAGTCTGTGTACTCAGGTACATCACACTTCACAATCCGGTCTGTGTACTCAGGTACATCACACTTCACAATCCATTCTGTGTACTCAGATACATCACACTTCACAATCCATTCTGTGTCCTCAGATACATCACACTTCACAATTCAGTCTGTGTACTCAGGTACATCACACTTCACAATCCGGTCTGTGTACTCAGGTACATCACACTTCACAATCCATTCTGTGTACTCAGGTAGATCACACTTCACAATCCGGTCTGTGTACTCAGGTACATCACACTTCACAATCCATTCTGTGTACTCAGATACGTCACACTTCACAATCCATTCTGTGTACTCAGATACATCACACTTCTCAATCCAGTCTGTTTACTCAGATACATCACACTTCACAATCCGGTCTGTGTACTCAGGTACATCACACTTCACAATCCATTCTGTGTACTCAGGTACATCACACTTCACAATCCAGTCTGTGTACTCGGGTACATCACCCTTCACAATCCAATCTGTGTACTCCGATACATCACACTTCACAATCCGGTCTGTGTACTCAGGTACATCACACTTCACAATCCATTCTGTGTCCTCAGGTACATCACACTTTACAATCCATTCTGTGTACTCAGGTATATCACACTTCACAATCCATTCTGTGTACTCAGTGACATCACACTTCACAATCCAGTCTGTGTACTCAGGTACATCACACTTCACAATCCAGTCTGTGTACTCAGGAACATCACACTTCACAATCCAGTCTGTGTACTCAGGTACATCACACTTCACAATCCAGTCTGTGTACTCAGGAACATCACGCTTCACAGTCCTGTCTGTGTACTCAGGTAGATCACACTTCACAATCCAGTCTGTTTACTCAGGAACATCACACTTCACAATCCAGTCTGTGTACTCAGGTACATCACACTTCACAATCCAGTCTGTGTACTCAGGAACATCACGCTTCACAGTCCTGTCTGTGTACTCAGGTAGATCACACTTCACAATCCAGTCTGTGTACTCAGGTACATCACACTTCACAATCCAGTCTGTGTACTCAGGAACATCACGCTTCACAGTCCTGTCTGTGTACTCAGGTAGATCACACTTCACAATCCAGTCTGTGTACTCAGGTACATCACACTTCACAATCCAGTCTGTGTACTCAGGAACATCACACTTCACAATCCAGTCTGTGTACTCAGGTACATCACACTTCACAATCCAGTCTGTGTACTCAGGAACATCACGCTTCACAGTCCTGTCTGTGTACTCAGTTACATCACACTTCACAATCCAGTCTGTGTACTCGGGTACATCACCCTTCACAATCCAATCTGTGTACTCAGATACATCACACTTCACAATCCGGTCTGTGTCCTCAGGTACATCACACTTCACAATCCAATCTGTGTACTCCGATACATCACACTTCACAATCCGGTCTGTGTACTCAGGTACATCACACTTCACAATCCATTCTGTGTCCTCAGGTACATCACACTTCACAATCCATTCTGTGTACTCAGGTACATCACACTTCACAATCCATTCTGTGTACTCAGTGACATCACACTTCACAATCCAGTCTGTGTACTCAGGTACATCACACTTCACAATCCAGTCTGTGTACTCAGGAACATCACACTTCACAATCCAGTCTGTGTACTCAGGTACATCACACTTCACAATCCAGTCTGTGTACTCAGGAACATCACGCTTCACAGTCCTGTCTGTGTACTCAGGTAGATCACACTTCACAATCCAGTCTGTGTACTCAGGTACATCACACTTCACAATCCGGTCTGTGTACTCAGGTACATCACACTTCACAATCCATTCTGTGTCCTCAGGTACATCACACTTCACAATCCATTCTGTGTACTCAGGTACATCACACTTCACAATCCATTCTGTGTACTCAGTGACATCACACTTCACAATCCAGTCTGTGTACTCAGTGACATCACACTTCACAATCCAGTCTGTGTACTCAGGTACATCACACTTCACAATCCAGTCTGTGTACTCAGGAACATCACACTTCACAATCCAGTCTGTGTACTCAGGTACATCACACTTCACAATCCAGTCTGTGTACTCAGGAACATCACACTTCACAATCCAGTCTGTGTACTCAGGTACATCACACTTCACAATCCAGTCTGTGTACTCAGGAACATCACGCTTCACAGTCCTGTCTGTGTACTCAGGTAGATCACACTTCACAATCCAGTCTGTGTACTCAGGTACATCACACTTCACAATCCAGTCTGTGTACTCAGGAACATCACGCTTCACAGTCCTGTCTGTGTACTCAGGTAGATCACACTTCACAATGCAGTCTGTGTACTCAGGTACATCACACTTCACAATCCAGTCTGTGTACTCAGGAACATCACACTTCACAATCCAGTCTGTGTACTCAGGTACATCACACTTCACAATCCAGTCTGTGTACTCAGGAACATCACGCTTCACAGTCCTGTCTGTGTACTCAGTTACATCACACTTCACAATCCAGTCTGTGTACTCGGGTACATCACCCTTCACAATCCAATCTGTGTACTCAGATACATCACACTTCACAATCCGGTCTGTGTCCTCAGGTACATCACACTTCACAATCCATTCTGTGTACTCAGGTACATCACACTTCACAATCCAATCTGTGTACTCCGATACATCACACTTCACAATCCGGTCTGTGTACTCAGGTACATCACACTTCACAATCCATTCTGTGTCCTCAGGTACATCACACTTCACAATCCATTCTGTGTACTCAGGTACATCACACTTCACAATCCATTCTGTGTACTCAGTGACATCACACTTCACAATCCAGTCTGTGTACTCAGGTACATCACACTTCACAATCCAGTCTGTGTACTCAGGAACATCACACTTCACAATCCAGTCTGTGTACTCAGGTACATCACACTTCACAATCCAGTCTGTGTACTCAGGAACATCACGCTTCACAGTCCTGTCTGTGTACTCAGGTAGATCACACTTCACAATCCAGTCTGTGTACTCAGGTACATCACACTTCACAATCCGGTCTGTGTACTCAGGTACATCACACTTCACAATCCATTCTGTGTCCTCAGGTACATCACACTTCACAATCCATTCTGTGTACTCAGGTACATCACACTTCACAATCCATTCTGTGTACTCAGTGACATCACACTTCACAATCCAGTCTGTGTACTCAGGTACATCACACTTCACAATCCAGTCTGTGTACTCAGGAACATCACACTTCACAATCCATTCTGTGTACTCAGGTACATCACACTTCACAATCCATTCTGTGTACTCAGTGACATCACACTTCACAATCCAGTCTGTGTACTCAGGTACATCACACTTCACAATCCAGTCTGTGTACTCAGGAACATCACACTTCACAATCCAGTCTGTGTACTCAGGAACATCACACTTCACAATCCAGTCTGTGTACTCAGATACATCACACTTCACAATCCAGTCTGTGTACTCAGGAACATCACGCTTCACAGTCCTGTCTGTGTACTCAGGTAGATCACACTTCACAATCCAGTCTGTGTACTCAGGAACATCACACTTCACAATCCAGTATGAATACAACATGCAGTGTTTAACTCACAAGTCTTATCCTAATTCTACTTTATCTACATCTACATTCCATTCATACTGCCACTGAATCAGAGGACATCAAAGATCCATAAAAGTGATATCAGAATAACCACATGGAGCCAGCAAAGGCTCTTTATTCCTCTCTATCCCTTCAAATCATCCTGTTTCAATGGTTATATTGCCCTCTGAAGCTCCATGATTATATTGCTGTTACAAATTCCTCTGATGATTTGAATAATATAAACACAAGTGAGCAGATTAACATTTCCAGAGTATCAGAGACATGGATGAGTGAATTGCAGTACAAGTAGAGGCCACCCCAATGTCTGAGTGCTCCAGTGGAAGCTCAGACTGTGGTATTGTAATCTGAGCTTGCTGCCACACAGGCTCAGACTGCTGCCATCATGGCTGTGGATGCCAGTGCTCAAAGGGGCTTGCAGGCTCACCCAGCAGCCCAGCACCAAGTCCAGCTTGATGGAGTACTGCTTCAACAGATACCTAACTCGGAGAATTGGGGATTGAGAGAATTCAGTGCAATGACTGAAGAGATTCTGTTCTGATCTTTTGCAAAACACGGAGCAGGCTGAGTGATGGAGCGGGAGACAGCGAGACCTGGTGATCAGCTCTAAGTGTTTCTAGATAATAGTCTAGAAAGTAAAACATGGCAGGGAACCTCAGCCCCGTGGAATACACATCCTGTGTCATGTGGGAAATCCTGGACACTTCTCATGACCTGGATGACCACATGTACAGGAAGTGTCACCGGTTACAGCAGCTCGAGCTCTGGGTTTCGGAGTTTGAGCACTGACTGGAGTCACTATGCAGCGTCCACGAGGCTGAGAGCTTTCTGGAGGTGGTCACCCTGCAGTTTAAAAATGTGCTGGCAGAGGGGGAATGGGTGAGGGCCAGAAGAACAAGGAGGACCAGGCATGCAGGACAGTGATCCCATGAGTGCGTCTCAATCTCTAACTGGTATTCAGTTCTGAATACTGGTCAGAGTGATGGTTCCACTGGGGAGTGCAGGCAGAGCCAAGTCCACAGCACCATGGGTTTCTCAGCTGTACAGGGAGGGAGGAAGAAGAGTTGAAGAGCAATAGTGGGAGGGACTTCGATAGTGAGGAGAATAGACAGGTGCTTCTGTGACTGCAGAGGTGTTACCATGATGGTATGTTGCCTCCCTGGTGCCAGGGACAAGGATATCACTGAGCGTCAGCAGGACATTCTGACAGGGGAGAGTGAACAGCCAGAGGTCGTGGTCCATATTGGCACCAATGACAGAGGCAGAAGGAGGGATGAGGTCCTGAGGCAGAATTTAGGCAGCTAGGAGGGAGATTGAAAAGCAGAACCTCAAAAGTATTAATCTTTAGATTACTCCCAGTGCCACGTGTTAGTGAGTACAGAAATAGGAAGATAGAGCTGATGAATACATAGAGCTGGAGAGATTATGCAGGAGGGAGGGCTTTAGATTCCTGAGGCTTTGGGACTGCTTCTGGAGGAGGTGGGACCTGTACAAGACGGACTGTTTGCAAATCAACAGGGCCGGGACCAATATCCTCGCAGTGAGTTTTACTCGTGCTGTTGGGGAGAGTTTAAACTAGCTGAGCACAGGGATGGGAACCTGAGAGTAGATTCAGAAGAGAGAGAAGAAAAGTTGGAAATGGAAGGCAGTAAATTAGTCAGCGTCTTTGGAAGGCAGAGAAAACGAAGGTTAGAAAATAAACAAGGGAGTTTGACAGAGCTAAATAATCCAAGTTGAGGAAATAAGGCTGATGAGCTGAGAGCACAGATTGACACATGGCAGTATGATATTTTAGCGATTACTGAGACATGGCTGAAAGAAGGGCAGGAATGGCAGCTCAACATTCCTAGTTACAGGGTTTTCAGACGAGACAGAGATGGGGATATCTCAGGAGGGGGTGAGTTGCAATATTGATTAAAGAAACAATTATAGCTGTGAGGAGAGAAGATATGGTAGAAGGATAAACAAATGTTGCCATATGGGTTGAACTGAAGAACAAAACAGGGGCAATCACACTACTGGGAGTGTGCTATAGACCCTGAAACTGTTAGAAGGGGAGAGAAGAGCAAATATGTAGATAAATTTCAGAACTGCAAAAACAATTAAACAGTAATAGTGGGGGATTTCAACTGAATTACAGAATTACAACAATTTCACAGAATTACAACAGTCTTTAGTGACCTTAATGTGTTGTCATCACCTCACCGAAAGTGAGTAGCACTTTTATACCCCTTAACCTTGCATCGATTCTCACTACTTAGTGAAATCAAGGTAACATTTTAACCAATCTATTCTACATCCTGTCAAAGAGCAAATAATATCTAGCACAGCACAAGGAAGGGAAAACCCGAGCAATTACAGGCCAGTCTGCCTAACTGCAGTGGTGGGAAGATTATTGGAAACATTCTGATAGACCATATAAATCATCATTTAGAGAGGCACAGATTGATCCAGGACAGTGATCTTGGATTTGTTAAGGGAAGGTCATGTCTGATTAAGTTGATTGAATTTTTTGAGGAGGTTACAAGGAGCGTCAATGAGGGCAGCATGTTTGATGCAGTCTACATGGAGTTTAGCAAGGCTTTTGATAAGGTTCCACATGGCAGACTGTTCAGAAAATTAAAAGCCCATGGGATCCAAGGGAAAGTGGGAAATTGGATCAGTGACAGGAAGCAAAGGATTCTGGTTGGCAGGTGTTTTAGTGACTGGAAGTTTCTTTCCAGTGGGTTCCACAGGTCTCAGTACTGGGTCCCTCACTATTTGTGTATATATCAGTGATTTAAACTTCAATGTAGGGGCATGATTAAAAAGATTGCAGATGATGCAAAGATTGTCCGTGTGGTGGATAGTGAGGAAGAAAGCTGTAGACTGCAGGAAGATATCAATGGACTGGTCAGGTGAGCAGAAAAATGGCAAATGGAACTTAATCCAGAGAAGTGAGAGGGAATGAATTTGGGCAGGACAAACCAGGTAAATGAATATACAATAAATGGAGGATTCTGAGAAGTGTAGAGGAATAGAGGGAACTTGGAGTTTATCTGCACAGCTCCCTGAAAGTAGCAGGACAGGTAGAAAAGGTGGTCAAAAAGGCATATGGAATACTTTCCATTATTAGCTGAGCCTAGACTATAAGAGCAAAGCGGTTATTCTGGAACTGTATAAAACACTAGTTAGAACCAGAGAAAGGTTACGGCACAGAAAGAGGCCATTCAGCCCATCGTGGCTGCGCTGGCTGAACAAACAAGCTGCCCATTCTAATCCCACCTTCCGGCACCTGGTCCATAACCTGGCAGGTTACAGCACTTCAGGTGCAGGTCCAGGTACCTTTTCAATGAGTTGAGGGTTTCTGCCTTCACCACCGATCCAGGCAGTGAATTCCAGATACCCACCACCCTCTGGGTGAAAATGTGTTTCCTCATGTCCTCTCTAATCCTTCCACCAATCACCTTAAATCAGTGGATCGTTAGACCACAGCTAGAGTACTGTGTACAGTTCTGGTCACCACATTACAGGAAGAATGTGATCACACAAGAGAGGGTACAGAGGAGATTTACAAGGATGTTACCAGGAATGGAGAATTTCAGCTATGAGGAAAGATTGGATTGGCTGGGGTTATAATCTTTGAAACAGAGGAGGCTGAGGGGAGGTTTAATTGAGGTGTATAAAATTATGAGGGGCCAAGATAGAGTGAATAGGAAGGACCTATTTCCCTCAGCAGAGAGGTCAATAACCAGGAGGCATAGACTTAAAGTAATTGGTGGAAGGATTAGAGGTGAGTTGAGGAGTAATTTTTTCACCCAGAGGGTGGTGGGGGTCTGGAACTCACTGTCTGAAAGGGTGGTGGAGGCAGAAACATTTCAGTGCTGAAATGGTTAATAGTAAGAGTAATTAAAGAGACCGTGTCCCTTTAAGACACTGTTAACCTGGCAGAAACTCTCACTATAAATCAGTCTATCTGGATCCCTCCTCTATCTTAGCCTCTAAAATACTGGTGGCTGTAAGTGTAAGATTGAGTGATGGTGTCTCTTTATCTTCCTTGTTTTCTGCCTCTTCCTCCCTGACTGGGAAGCTCCCAGTTTTCGGGTACCTGAAATGAATATGGACAAGGATTGGGTTGTGGTGAGGGGAGAGGAGAAAGTAAGAAGTGCATGTTTACACCGTCTGCAGCTTGAGAGTCTGAAGAGATTGTGTGATGAGAGAAGGAGGATAAGGTATACAGACAACCTTATCATCGATCTCTCCAGCCCCACCAGTGTCCATAGCCTCAGCGATGCCCCTTCCCATATTGACCAGCACTGTCTCCTCCGTGAGGGTTAAAATCTGCAGATCTGCTTGTCCGCCTCCAGTTCCTTCTTGTTGCCTCTATTATGAACCACCTTCTCCTATAAGAAAGAGAGAAGTGTGAGAGTGAGTGTCCTGTAATATGTTTGATGTGGCTGTCATGGTTGAATAGCTGTGTGCTAGCTGTGAGTTGTTGGTACAAGGTTGGCAGTAATGCTAAGTGTGTGAGGGTGAGGTAAATCCTATGAATTGAAGGGTTGAATACTGATTTATAGAGACTGTTGGTGGCTGGGTGATGTGGGTTTGGTGAATTGAGCAATGGATGAGGTTAGTGATGCAGTTGGTAGGATCTGCCATTTGAAGATGAACTCAGTCACCTTGACAACTCGTGTCAGATCATTAAACTTCTTCCTGCATCCTTGTTCTTGGAGCAACACTCCTGACATTGAGCTCTGCTATTACTTCTTCACACTGTCTCTTGATCATCTATCTGGAGGAGTTCCTGCCTCTCAGTGGATACTGGGTGTTTCTCCTTCTTTCCACTTCTTCCACCAAGACCTGTAACACATCATCAGAAAAGCTTGGTGCACGCTCTCTCACACGTTCAGCCATTCCTCAAAGTATCACAGTGCCATTCCACCTCCACTTTTCCTCCTGTGGTGAGTTCCTCATTTCTACTGGATTGTCTGGTGGCCCAAAGTGCAGACCAGACCTCAGAAAGAGAAACCTGTTGCTGTCCACAACTCACCAGCCCAATGGAAATGAGATCAGTGACCCAGTGTTGGTGGTGCCGTGGACTTCACCATTCAGGTACTGGGATCATTGTTCACATTCCCAAAAATAGGTGCACCTGAATTCCTAGGCCCAGGTTTATCACTGTAGCTATTCTGACAGAGGGCAGGAAAGCATGTTTCTAGTCTCTGTTTGAAGCCAATGTTTTGAAACATCACACACATTAAGATCTTCCTCAGAGAACTGGTTCATCACAGCAGTCTTTGTGAAGATAATGAATCACTTTTAAAAGGATTTCCTGATGTTCTGAAATAATGGTTATATTTCACTTTAAATTTCTGTACCCAGTGCCACACTCGGACAGATTTCCTCAGCATATTGAGGTCTCGGTAAATTGCTGAGAAAAATCTCATTGTAGGTGTCACTGATCCTGTCTCTGAAACAAAGAGTGTGAACACTTCAGTTTCAACAAGTCACTAATCCTCAATATCCAGTTCTTTCATTTACGATGACAGACATTGCCCCTTTCCTCTATATATTACAAGATATTAATGGAAGAGGAAGGCCATTCGGCCCACCTTAACTCCTCCATTGATGATGACTCTAAAGTCTCCCCAATGCAGCATCCAGCTGGTTCTTCCATGACTTTCATTTCCATTACTTTATCTGGGAATCCATTCCATGATTAGTCACTCTGATGTGAAGAAAGACTCCTTGATATTAGTCCTGAAGCTGCCTTTAACTAGTTTGAATGTGTGGCCTCTCGCTCTTGTCATAATTTAATTGGAAGTAATTGTTGGGATTTACTTTTTCCAGAATAAATACCAAGGACCTATTTCTGTTACCTGATGATTCAATATCCAACATCAGACCAAGAATATTCTTTAGACACAGGTGAATGTGAGTGTGACCCAATTTTTATTCTGTAAAATTGCTGTATGTGTCCGCCCAGTGTTTAGTGACCCAGTGTTTCCTGTCAATGGCACCATGGTCTGGGAAAGGGAGCAGAATCGGACAGTCGGGAATAATGTCGTATTCCCACCCTGAGCAAAATTTAGCCCCCCTGCTGCAACCACGGTTAAGCACCTATTCCCCACCCCCGACATGTGGAGGAGAGCGGGGGAGGGTGGGGACTTGTCCGTCTCCCTCTTATCGATACTCCTCAGGAGCAGCTGGTGGAAATTGGAAGTCGCTCCAAGGTTACGACTGTAATGACCCTAATGTGCTGCACTTTGAACTGGCAGCGAAAATCAACTTTCATCTGTAGCTGAAGATGCTGCTTCTGACTCAATTTGTGAAGTTGTGTTTTGTGTTTATTATCTCGGGAAGTAAACACAGAAGCAGAAACCCAGCAAAGAACAAAGCCCCAGATATGAGCCTCCAAATGAGCACTTAACTGTTACTCTGCTATGTAGAATATAGGAACAGGGGTAGGCCATTCAGCCCCTTCAAGACTGTTCCATCATTCAGTTCAATCATGTCTGATCTGTACTCCAGTTACCTGCCTTTGATCCATATTCCTTGTTATTCTTATCTAATAAATATCAGTCAATCTCTGCCTTTAAAATGTCAATTGACCAACATCTCCAATGTTTTAGAGGAGAGAATTCCAATTTCCACCACCCTTTGTGTGAAGAAGTACTTCCTGATTTCGAATCTTCTAATTTTAGGATTATGTCACCTTGTTGTGGATTCCCGAACTTGATAAAATAACTTCTCTTATCAAACCTATCAAATCCTTTTATTACTTTAAGCACCTTAATTAAATCATCTGTTCAACTTTCTAAACTCAGAGGAATACAAGACAATATTTGGTAACTTCACAAATGCATTTTAACAGGAGTTTGTGAGTTTTATATAAAAACTTGGGGCGGCACAGTGGCGCAGTGGTTAGCACCGCAGCCTCACAGCTCCAACGACCCAGGTTCAATTCTGGGCACTGCCTGTGTGGAGTTTGCAAGTTCTCCCTGTGTCTGCGTGGGTTTCCTCCGGGTGCTCCGGTTTCCTCCCACATGTCAAAGACTTGCAGGTTGATAGGTTAATTGGCCATTATAAATTGCCCCTAGTATAGGTAGGTGGTAGGGAAATATAGGGACAGGTGGGGATGTGGTAGGAATATGGAATTAGTGTAGGATTAGTATAAATGGGTGCTTGATGGTCGGCACAGACTCGGTGGGCCGAAGGGCCTGTTTCAGTGCTGTAACTCTAAACTAACTTGAATTAAATTAAAGTGTCAGTTTCCAATCACTGTACATGTTACTCACTAGAAAGTCTGTATGTAGGGATGTCAGATTATTACAGAATCAGGTTTCCTGTGATGCCCCCATGATTGAATAGCCTGTTGCCAAACACTGTCAACCTGTTTAACCTTGGAGCAATTGAGGTGATTAATTTGATGCTATTGTTAATTTGATTTGTGAAGAATTATTTGCACAGAACACACACACATTGAAAATTAATTTCAATTAAACCATTGATCCAGGATGGTACATTTTGTACAACCATATCAGTTTGAGATAATGAGGTCTGTTAACATATTCCAAAGAGGAAATTGATCCCTCGAGGATAGCAATCCAGGGGTGAAAATGGGAAGATGAATTACTATTCTCTAATTTTGTTTGATTATGTTTGGCAATCAAAGTGTATTTACACAGAAACTTCTCTTCTGAGATTCAGTGGGAATATAATCGAGAACAGGGAAGATTTGTACCTTGTCAGTGAAAGGAGCAGGCTTGATGAGCAGAATGGCCTTTTCTTGTTATATGCTTTCCTAAATCCTTGTGTGTATCTCCCACATCCAACATTCCAGAGCAACAGACCAAGAGACACCTGGAAGCAAATGTCTGCTCAGGGCCCTGGTGGATTATAAACTCCTGTCGACCATACTTGAGTATGACTAATGGTTCAGTGTATTCTGTGTATGTGACAGTGATGACAGTCAATAGAGGGCACCCTTTACTAAGTAGTTAAACTATCCTGGGCCTAATGCAGTTCACTGCTTTGCTGCTTTATAAACAGTAACATTCTTTGTACAGCTTGCTGGGCATTCGTGCTTGAAGTTAAATTGTGTTTCTCGAAAATAATTTCCGAGCTGGTTCCTGTGATGTTGATTATTACTGATTTCACTGAGAAACAAAGTTCGTGCATCATTTAATAGGATAGGGATGTGGTTCGGGTCTGTCTGAATGTGCTGTGTAGTTCACTCACTGTCAGTGTGGGCAGATTCTGTCATTTGTGATCACATTGGAAGCATTGTGAATTGTGAGGAGGATAGTGTAGAACTTCCAAAGCACATAGACAGGTTGGTGGAATGGGCAGACAAGTGGCAGATGAAATTTAATGTAGAAATGTGTGAAGTGATTTATTTCGGTAGAAAGAATGTGGAGAAACAATATAAAATAAAGGGTAAGATTCTAAAGTGGGTGCAGTAACAGAGGGACCTGGGTGTATATGTGTGTAAATCAGTGCAGTGGCAGGACAGGTTGTGAGGGTGGTTAATAAAGCAGACATCATCCTAAGTTTTATCAGTAAGGGCACAGAGTACAAAAGCAAGGAAGTTATGTTAAACATGTATAAAACACCGGTTCATCGTCAACTGGAGCATTGCATCCAGTTCTGAGCACCACACGAAAGGAAGGATGTGAAGGCATTAGAGAGGGTGCAGAAAAGATTCACAAGAATAGTTCCAGGAACGAGGAACTTCAGTTATGTAGATAGATTGGAGAAGCTGGGGCTGAGAGGGGATTTGATCGAGGTATTCAAAATCATGAGAGGTCTGGACAGAGCAGATAGAGAGAAACTGTTCCCACTGAAGGAAGGATCGAGAACCAGAGGGCACAGATTTAAGATAATCGGCAAAAGAAGCAATGGAGACATGAAGAAAACCTTTTCACACAGCGAGTGGTTAGAATCTGAAATGCACTGTCTGAGAGTGTGGTGGAAACAGATACAAGCATCCGAACATAGGAATTAGGAGCAGGAGGAGGCCACTCGGCCCCTCGAGCCTGCTGCACTATTCAATAAGATCATGGCTGATCTGATTGTAACCACGACTCCACATTCCCACCTCCGTCTGAGAACCTTTCTCCCTCTTCCTTATCAAGAATCTATCTCCCTCTGCCTTAAAAATATTTAAGGACTCTGCTTCCACTGCCTTTTTATTATTGTCTGAAAAGGAAGAATGTGCAGGGCTACGGGGAGAAGGCGGGAGTGTGGCACACTCTGAATTGCTCATTCTGAGAACCAGCACATAGAAACATAGAAAATAGGAGCAGGAATAGGCCATTCGGCCCTTCAGGCCTGCTCCGCCATTCAAAAAAGATCATGGCTGATAGTTTAATTCAGTTTCCTGTTCCCACTTTCTCTCCATATCCCTTGATCCCTTTGGCATTCAGAAATATATTTTTCTCCTTCTTGAATATATTTTAATGACTTGGCCTCCATTGCCTTCTGCGGTAGAGAATTCCACAGGTTCACCACCCTCTGAGTGAAGAAATTTCTCCTCATCTCGGTTCTAAATGCCATACTCCATATCCTGAGACTGTGACCCCTGGTTCTGGACTCCCCAGCCATCAGGAACATCCTACCTGCATCGAGCCTGTCTAGTCCTGTTAGAATTTTATAGGTTTCTATGAGATCCCCTCTCATTCTTCTAAACTCTAGTGAATATAGGCCTAGTCGATCCATTCTCTCATCATACGTCAATCCTGCCATTCCAGGAATCAGCCTAGTAAATCTTCTTTGCACTCCCTCCATGGCAAGAACATCTTCCTCAGATGAGGAGACCAAAACTGCACAATATACTCCAGACGTGGTCTCACCAAGGCCCTGTATAAAGAACAAAGAACAAAGAACAAAGAAAATTACAGCACAGGAACAGGCCCTTCGGCCCTCCAAGCCGACGCCGATCCAAATCCTCTATCTAAACCTGTCGCCTATTTTCTAAGGGTCTGTATCTCTTTACTTCCTGCCCATTCATGTATCTGTCTAGATACATCTTAAAAGACGCTATCGTGCCCGCGTCTACCACCTCCGCTGGTAATGCATTCCATGCACCCACCACCCTCTGCGTAAAGAACTTTCCACTCATATCCCCCCTAAACTTTTCCCCTTTCACTTTGAACTCGTGTCCCCTTGTAATTGAATCCCCCATTCTGGGAAAAAGCTTCTTGCTATCCACCCTGTCTACACCTCTCATGATTTTGTACACCTCAATCAGGTCCCCCCTCAACCTCCGTCTTTCTAATGAAAATAATCCTAATCTACTCAACCTCTCTTCATAGCTAGCGCCCTCCATACCAGGCAACATCCTGGTGAACCTCCTCTGCACCCTCTCCAAAGCATCCACATCCTTTTGGTAATGTGGCGACCAGAACTGCACGCAGTATTCCAAATGTGGCCGAACCAAAGTCCTATACAACTGTAACATGACCTGCCAACTCTTGTACTCAATACCCCGTCCGATGAAGGAAAGCATGCCGTATGCCTTCTTGACCACTCTATTGACCTGCGTTGCCACCTTCAGGGAACAATGGACCTGAACACCCAAATCTCTCTGTACATCAATTTTCCCCAGGACTTTTCCATTTACTGTATAGTTCACTCTTGAATTGGATCTTCCAAAATTCATCACCTCGCATTTGCCCTGATTGAACTCCATCTGCCATTTCTCTGCCCAACTCTCCAGTCTATCTATATTCTGCTGTATTCTCTGACAGTCCCCTTCAGTATCTGCTACTCCACCAATCTTAGTGTCGTCTGCAAACTTGCTAATCAGACCACCTATACTTTCCTCCAAATCATTTATGTATATCACAAACAACAGTGGTCCCAGCACGGATCCCTGTGGAACACCACTGGTCACACGTCTCCATTTTGAGAAACTCCCTTCTACTGCTACTCTCTGTCTCCTGTTGCCCAGCCAGTTCTTTATCCATCTAGCTAGTACACCTTGGACCCCATGCGCCTTCACTTTCTCCATCAGCCTACCATGGGGAACCTTATCAAACGCCTTACTGAAGTCCATGTATATGACATCTACAGCCCTTCCCTCATCAATCAACTTTGTCACTTCCTCAAAGAATTCTATTAAGTTGGTAAGACATGACCTTCCCTGCACAAAACCATGTTGCCTATCACTGATAAGCCCATTTTCTTCCAGATGGGAATAGATCCTATCCCTCAGTATCTTCTCCAGCAGCTTCCCTACCACTGACGTCAGGCTCACCGGTCTATAATTACCTGGATTTTCCCTGCTACCCTTCTTAAGCAAGGGGACAACATTAGCAATTCTCCAGTCCTCCGGGACCTCACCCGTGTTTAAGGATGTTGCAAAGATATCTGTTAAGGCCCCAACTATTTCCTCTCTCGCTTCCCACAGTAACCTGGGATAGATCCCATCCGGACCTGGGGACTTGTCCACCTTAATGCCTTTTAGAATACCCAACACTTCCTCCCTCCTTATGCCGACTTGACCTAGAGTAATCAAACATCTGTCCCTAACCTCAACATCCGTCATGTCCCTCTCCTCGGTGAATACCGATGCAAAGTACTCGTTTAGAATCTCACCCATTTTCTCTGACTCCACGCATAACTTTCCTCCTTTGTCCTTGAGTGGGCCAATCCTTTCTCTAGTTACCCTCTTGCTCCTTATATATGAATAAAAGGCTTTGGGATTTTCCTTCACCCTGTTTGCTAAAGATATTTCATGACCCCTTTTAGCCCTCTTAATTCCTCGTTTCAGATTGCGCCTACAATCCCGATATTCTTTCAAAGCTTCGTCTTTCTTCAGCCGCCTAGACCTTATGTGTGCTTCCTTTTTCCTCTTAGCTAGTCTCACAATTTCATCTGTCATCCATGGTTCCCTAATCTTGCCATTTCTACCCCTCATTTTCACAGGAACATGTCTCTCCTGTATGCTAATCAACCTCCCTTTAAAAGCCTCCCACATATCAAAAGTGGATTTACCTTCAAACAGCTGCTCCCAATCTACATTCCCCAGCTCCTGCCGAATTTTGGTATAGTTGGCCTTCCCCCAATTTAGCACCCTTCCTTTAGGACCACTCTCGTCTGCAGTAAGACATCCTTACTCCGGTACTCAAATCCTCTTGCAATGAAGGCCAACATACCATTTGCCTTCCTAACTGCTTGCAGCACCTGAATGCTTGCTTTCAGTGACTGGTGCACAAGGACACCCATGTCTCGTTGCACCTTCCCCTTACCCAATCTATCACCATACAGATAATCTGCCTTTCTATTATTACAACCAAAGTGGATTACTTCACATTTATCCACATTATACTGCATCTGCCATGCATTTGCCCATTCATCCAACTTGTGCAAATCACATTGAAGCCTCTTTGCATCCTTCTCACAGATCACTCGCACCCCACCCCCTGCCCCCCTCCTCCAGCTTTGTGTCGTCTGCAAACTTGGAAACATTTAGTTCCCTCACCCAAGTCATTAATAGATATTGTGAATAGCTGGGGCCCAAGCACTGATCCCTGCCATACCCCACTAGTCACTGCCTGCCACTCGGAAAACACCCATTTATTCCTACTCTCTGTTTCCTGTCTGTAAACCAATTCTCATTCCATGCCAATATATTACCCCCAATCCCATGTGCTTTAATTTTGCCCACGAACCTCTTACGTGGGACCTTATCAAAAGCCTTCTGAAAATCCAAATACACCACATCCACTGGTTATCTATTATCTATTATCCTTATCATCCTTATCTATTCTACGAGTTACAGCCTCAAAAAACTCCAGTCGATTTGATAAGCATGATCTCCCTTCCGTAAACCCATGCTGACTTTGTCCAATCCCATTTATGCTTTCCAGGTGTTCACAGAAATGACGGGCCAAATGGGTTTTATTCATGTGCTCTACAATTACTGAGGACTGTGGATTATGATTTATGTGCTATTTCCCTTCAATATCCAGCAGTTTCAAAGTCACTGGCATTCCCTTTCCAGTAAAGTGTCTTTCCTGATCTGATCCCATGATCCGTGGTAGTCACCTTCTGGAGAATATCTCCTTCACCAGGATTTTCGAGATAGTTCAGTGGGTAGCTGCGTTACATGGAACTGCCTCAACCCATTTGGTGAAGTTATCAACCAGAATAAACAGTATTTATTCCCACTGCTGGAAGTTGGAAGAGATTCTATAAAATCTATATGCACACTGCCAAGGTCCTTCTAATCATTGGGTGTGCCAACAACTGCCATCATTGCTATTTCTCCCACTTCTTCCATGGGATCCCAAGACTCTGCTCTGGGACAGAACACAATGTCCAGATGGAGCTGCCCAAGGACAGAACCACCTGGTGTGGTTGGAGTTCATTCCACTCAGCATGAGGGCAGGGTCCACGTACTGGCACTTTAACAACCGATTGCTGGAGGATGAGCAATTCCAGGATTCGTTCCATCGATTCTGGGCCGACTGGAGAAGGAAGCAGGGGGGGCTTCCCCTCCTTGACGCTATGGTAGGATGTGGGCAACACTCACATCCGTGTCTTCTGTCAGGGGTACGTGAAGGTGTCAACCAAGAGGCGGGAAGCCGAGATCGGGCACTGAGGGAGGGAGATGCTCGACTTGGAGTCCCGCTTCGGTCATGACGTCAGGGACCCGGCCCTGTGGCAGGTGTACAAAGAGAAGAAGGGTGCGCTGAGGAACCTGCAGCTCGTAGAGTCCGAGGCGTGTACATGAGGTCGTGGATCCAGATACTGGAAGATTTGGACCACGTCTCACCCTTCTTCTACTCGCTGGAAAAATGGCGGGGCGTCATTAAGCAGCTCATTGAGCTGCTGGCTGATGACGGATCCTCCATCACGGATCCGGAGGGAATGGGCCTCCTTGTCCGCACCTATTACAGTGTGTTATTCTCTCCGGATCCATCCAATGAGGATACAAGCAGAGTTTTGTGTGAGGACCTGCCGCAGGTCAGCCCGGACGGTGCCAAAGGATTGGAGGCTCCGCTCACGTTGGCAGAGCTGACTGGTGCCCTGCACCAGCTCTCGAAGGGCAATTCCCTGGGGCTGGATCGGCTGACCGTGGAGTTCCTCAGGATGTTCTGGGACGTCCTGGGGGACGATTATGCATGGGTTCTGGGGGACGATTACGTGTGGGCCTTGGTGGAAAGCCAGGCGACCGGCGAGATGCCCCTCTCGTGGTGCAGGTCGGTCATCATCCTGCTGCTGAAGAGGCGCAATCTCCACTTGCTTAAAGTCCGGTCTCCGTCCTCAGTACCAGCCTGGGCTCTGTGCTGGCCCACATGATCCACCCCGACCAGTTCTACAATATTCCGGGCCGGTCCATCCAGGACAACATCCTCCTCGTCCGAGACCTGATCCAGCTTTTCCAGAGGATTGCTCTGTTGATCGCCTTTCTCTCCCTTGATCAGGAGAAGGCGTTCGACAGGGTGGATCAAGAATACCTTTTCAGGACTCTGCGCACATTCAGACTTGGGCCGCATTTTGTGGCCCGGGTATGACTTTTATACGTCGCTGCAGAGTGTCTGGTCAAAGTTAACTGGTCCTTGACGGCGCCCCTTCGCTTTGGGAGAGGAGTGCGCCAGGGATGCCTCATTTCCAGCCAATTGTACACCATCTGTGTGGAGCCATTCCTTTGCTTGCTTCACAGGAAGTTGAAGGGCTGGCCATGCGGGTTGTCCTCTTGGCTTACGCCGATGACGTGCTCCTCACGATCATAGGTCCCATTGACTTGCGGAGGATGCGTGACTGCCGGCAGACCTTTCCCATGTCCTCCGCAAGGATCAGTTGGGAGAAATATTCCAGATTCCTGGTGGGTCAGTGGCGGGTCGACTCACTGCCAGAGGAGTTGACACCTTTTGCGTGGAGCAACACGCACCTCCTCTATCTGGGAGTCCAACTTAGCCCCACTGAGGAAGCCTGGCCGGCAAAGTGGCAGGAATTGGAGGCGAAAGTCACCAGTTGGCTGGGGCGCTGGACAGGACTGCTCCGAGTGCTTTCCGACAGGGGCCGTGCGCTGGTCATAAACCAACTGGTGGCCTTGATGCTGTGGTATGGTTGGCCATTTTGGCTCCACCTCCTGCATTTGCCACCAAGATCCAGAAGAAGCTCGTCGATTTCTTCTGGGGCAAGAGGAAACACTGGGTCTCTGCTGCGGTCCTGAGTCTCCCAATTGAGGAGGGCGGCCAGTCGCTGGTGTGCGTCCGGACCCAGGCTGTGACGCTCCGCCTTCAAACCCTGTACGCGGAGCTGCCTCCCAGATGGGGTGTGCTGCCAAGGGCACTGCCTTCAAGACAACACGCAGCTCCCACTGGAGAACGTTAGCTGTGCCTCTCTGAGGGAGTTGCCTGTCTTTTACCGGGATCTATTCAGAGTCTGGAACATGTTCGCCTCCAGTCAGCGCGTTCCCCCGTCGGCGGAGGAGAGCGCCTCGGCTGTCCGGGTGGCCAACTCCGGCGATGGACCAACGGGTGAAGGAGTAGCTGAAGCCTCTGGGACGCCCCTCATTGCAGGTGACGAGGGGACTTGGAAGCGTTCCCAGCAGAACTGAGCCCCATTTGGCGGAACTGCTCATCGGACCCAGGCCCCAAAACCGTCCTCGGGAGCCGGTCTCGCACAAACCAAGCCGCTTCTTGGAAATGCCCTCCGTGCCATTCCAATCGGCGTGGAGGTGTTTCCTGTACAGGCTATTCCTGCACACTCTCTACTTCCTCGCCCTCGTCAGCGGGCTGGACACGGCCTGGCAATCCGTGTTGACATCTGGCAGCGAGGGGAAACCACAGTGGAGGTCTCTCTAAGCAGGACTCTTCCCCCTTTACATGGGGGACCTGGGGTGGAGGGTGCTGCACAGGGCAGTCCCATGCACTAGTCTTTTAAGTAGGTTCACGGACCCCCAGGCCGCCTGTAATTTCTGCAGCCTGGACAAGTTTGTGTTCCATGTTTATATGGAATGTGCGAGGTTGCTGCCCGTCTTTGAGTATTTGAAGGGGCTGCTCCTCAAGTTTTGGCTGCACTTCAGTCCCACGCTCCTGATCTTTGGCCACCCGGAGCGGAGGGGCGTGGGCCGGGGGAAGGATCTCCTCATCGGTCTGCTCCTGGGCCTGGCCAAGGTGGCAATTCACAGGTCCAGGCTGCGGACCGTCAGGGGGTCCATCCGCCCTGATTGCCTGCTCCTCTTCCCAAGTTATGTTCGCGCCCGGGTGTCCCTGGAGAAGGAGCAAGCAGTGTCCGCGGGTTCGATCGAGGCCTTCTGCGACCCGTGGTCACCGCAGGGGCTGGAGTGCATCATCAATGCTGAGAATGGCATTTTAATTAGATTTTTGTTCTATTTATCTGTTTTTAATAAAGTTATTTTATAAAATGCATTTTAAAGGGGACCTGAGCAATAAAGGCCCCCTCAGCAAAATAACAGGGGCCTGGGGTATAAAGGCTTCCTTCAAAATAAACAAGATGCACTGCAGCAACGCACCAAGTCTCCTTAGACAGAACCTTCCAAACCCACGAACTCTACCACCAAGAAGGACAAGGGCAGCAAATACATGGGAACAGCACCACCTGTAATTTCCCCTCCAATCCACACACCATCCTGACCTGGAACTATATCGCTGTTCCTTCACTGTCACTGGGTCAAAATCCTGGAACTCCCTTCCTAACAGCACTGTGGGTTCACCTACACCACACGGACTGCAGCAGTTCAAGAAGGCAGCTCACCACCACCTTCTCAAGGGCAATTAGGGATGGGCAATAAATGCTGGCCTGGCCAGCGGCACCCACATCCCAAGAAAGAATTTTTAAAATGTAGATCAAAGCAGATTCCAACAACAGGCCGGAGGGGCTGAATGGCCTCCTACAGTGTTGTGTGATTCTCGGATTCGATGGTAAAAGCTGATGACATTAATGGAAAGTAGTGACAGAAAAATTACAGCATCGATCAGGTAAATAGTCCTGACTCAGAGGGGAATATGTTTGGAATAATCAGGAAAACAAGGAAACAGAGGGAAAACCATTGGAATTATTCAGATTACAGTTTGGAGCCATGATGAGAGAGATAAAGTAGCCGAGGGAAAGCTTCACTGGGAGAGTTCAGGTATCAGAGGTTCGGGCTTTCCACAGGTAATGACCCCCTCGCTCTCAAAATCATCATCATCACCATCACCATCTCCTCAAAAAATCCACACTCAACCAATGTGTCCTTGTAAACTACCCCATCACTAATCTCCCTTTCCTCTCCAAAGTGTGAATGTATTTTTGCCTCATTACTCTGTGCCCATTTTCCCCAGACTTCCCTCTTTGAATCTCTCCAATCAGGTGGATGGGGCTGGATTTTCATATCGGGGGCAGGAAATGGACGTCGGGACTGTTTCCGGGTCCCAAACCCGTCCCTGGGGGAAAACAGAAATGAGTTCCGGGTTTCACAGTGGTGACCAGTTAATTAATGCAATAACGGGGGTTTTGGGGGGCAGCTCAAGTGTGAGTCCAATTTAAACTCACCACGGCAGCCATTCCTGTGGCCGCTGTTTGAGTGCTCATACTGCAGAGTGGGAGAACACAGAGCACTTGATTTACATAATGGTCCAGCAAAGCCAGAGGCCTGGCTGCCTTCCCGCTGGTCACATGGCCACCCAATTGTCTGTGGCAGCCTCGCCCCCTGTTCTTCTGCCCTCACGATGCCAAGAGGGTGACGATCCTCTCCACTGCCCAATCACTCACAGCCCACTCCAGCCCAATGGAGAGTGATGTCCTCGGGACTTAGTGAGGTTTAGCCGAGTTTAGGATGAGATATGTGAGACTGAGACTGCAGGCTGTTAAACACAAAGGCTTCTTCTTTATTCTGTTTTATTTCCACTTTCCCTTTGCTAGCCTGTGTGTTCTACAGTGGCTTCAAGTTAACAAAATGTACAATGCAATTTCAAAACACTGCAACACGACATTCCTCCCCTTCTCAGTAAATGAGAGATGTAGTATGTGTCAATGGTTTGTTTCCAAAAATGTAAAGTATAAACTTACACATAAATAGTTCACTTCGTTAGATAGTCACCTATGTATGATGGGCATTTTCTCTCACAAGTAGGATATTGTCTGACATCAGGTGAAGTTTCATTTAACTCATGTTCTTCATCGGAGGTGTCGATGCTGAAATCGGATTCAATGTTTACGAGAGGTGTTTTCAGTGTTTGAAGAATGACACGTTTCTTGTGATAATTTGTGAATCGTGCTCAGCAGTGATCATTGATCCTTTTGTGTTGGTCACAACAAATGGTTGGATGTTATAAGGGGTTGTTTGCTTTCCAACATGACCATCACGTTTCACAAGTACTTTATCTCCTGGTTTTAGTGGTGTAGCCTCGAAGTTTCATGTTTCGTTCTGCATTTACCTTCAATCTATCCTTCTGATATCGATCGTGTTGATGTATATGTTGATCATTATCTCCGTAGGATAATTGAGGAAGACGTGTGCACAGAGGATGTGTAAAGATGAGAGTAACTGGAGGTTTTCCAGTAGTTGAGTTTGGAGTCACTCTGTAATTATGAAGAAAGTGATATAACTCTTGCTCCCATGACTTGTTCACAGCTGTAGCTGTACGTATCACTATTTTCAAGGTTCACATAAATGTCTCGACTTCTCCATTAGCTCTTGGCCAATGGGGTGTGATTTCCCTATGAGTGAACACTAGGTAGTTTGTGAATTTACTGAACTCATTGCTGTTGAATGGGGGTTCATTGTCACTTCTTACTGTTTGAGGGATTCCAAACAAGGTAAAGATCTGGTCAAGCTTTGGAATCACTGCTTTTGTTGGAGTTGACTTAACTAATTCCACGATTGGGAATCTGCTGTAGTCGTCAGTGACAACAAGCAGGTGTTCACCTGTGGGTAAATCTGTGAAATCAACACTGACACAATCCCTGGTCCTGGAGGTAGTTCAGACATCACGAGAGGATCATGAAGATTTGACATTGTGGGTAGTTGACATGGTAAACATTGATTGATTTTATCTCTACCATGCAGTTCATTCCTGGAACCCAAACCATTTGCCTAAGGAGTTGTTTGCTAGTGACTATTCCCTGGTGTCCTTTATCAACAACACATTCTCTTAATGAGTGTGGAATGACCATACAGTTGTTGTGTAATATGAGATCAGATGTCGTTGTAACAGTGAGCTCATTTCGAACATTGGTGTGAAGATCTTGTAGTGTGTCAGAATTAATCTGTAGACATTTCTCGATCACGTCTTTCCACTTTCGTGATTTGATAGCAGGGATGTCCAACCTTTTCGTGTCAGGGGCCAGATTACAATTTTTACCCTCCAGTAGGGGGCCAGTGAGAACATTTCGGACGATAAAGGCATTAAAAATGTATCCTTGTATGAAAACTATAACAAATGTGCATTTTTATGAAGAAGCTTTAAATGAGAAGTAATTTATTGACTTACTTTCTCATTACTATGTTGAACATTGATTTAGTGACCTACCTGACATTGTTTTTGCTTGCATTAATACTCAATCTCTGCCCACACACTTGACGTAGCAATGCAGTGTATTCCAGAATGATGTCCATGTGTCAGAGAGATATTGATCTTTCTTCCTCTCTCCTCTTGCTCTCTGTATCTCTCTGTCTCTCTTTCCCCCCTCCATCTCTCTCTCCCCCTCTCAGTCCCACCCTCTCCCCTACCTCTGTCTCCCCACTCTCTCTATCAGTCTCCCTCTGTCTGTCCCACTATCCCCTCTCTCTGTCTCTCTCTCTCCCTCTCTCTCTGCCCCTTCTTTCTCTTACTCCCTGCTCTCTTTCTCTGTTTGTCTCTCATTCCCTCCTCCTCACTGCCTGCTCCCCAGTCCCTGATCCCTGCTCCCCACCCTCCACTTCCCGCTCTCCACTGCCCACTCTCCACTGCCCACTCTCCTCTCCCCACTACCCACACTCCACTCCCCACTCCACGCTCTCCACTCCCCACTGTCCGTTCTCCACTCCCCACTCCACGCCTCTACTCCCCACTGTCCGTTCTCCATTCCCACTCCACGCTCTCCACTCCCCACTGTCCTTTCTCCACTCCCCATTCCACGCTCTCCACTCCCCACTGTCCGTTCTCCACTCCACGCTCCCCACTCCCCACTGTCCGTTCTCCACTCCACGCTCTCCACTCCCCACTGTCCGTTCTCCACTCCCCACTCCACGCTCTCCACTCCCCACTGTCCGTTCTCCACTCCCCACTCCACGCTCTCCACTCCCCACTGTCCGTTCTCCACTCCCCACTCCACGCTCTCTACTCCCCACTGTCCGTTCACCACTCCCCACTCCACGCTCTCCACTCCCCACTGTCCGTTCTCCAATCCCCACTCCACGCTCCACTCCTCGCTTTCCACTCCCCGCCCTACAATCCCGGCTCCCCTGTCTCTGCTGCCCATTCCCCATCTGTTCATTCTCCATCAATGTGGATTACAGAGACAGGATGTGAATGACACTCTCCCGCTGGGCACAGCCACGTTGTGTGGGTCGGGGATCCTCACAAAAATAGAGCTGCCCACCGAAGTGCTTTGCAGGGCTGAAGTCTGGCCCGTGGGCCGTATGCTGGAAAACCATATTCTAATTCTTCACCTCCAAGTGTCAAAGTAAGGCCTTTTTCCTTGTGACGTCTGTGATAGTGAAACGTGCCATTGCATCTTCAAAACATAGCAGCCACACCTACAGACAGTACTGGGTAACACACTCAAACTCAGAGATACACACCTACAGACAGTACTGGGTAACACACCCACACTCAGAGATACACACCTACAGACAGTACTGGGTAACACACTCAAACTCAGAGATACACACCTACAGACAGTACTGGGTAACACACCCACACTCAGAGATACACACCTACAGACAGTACTGGGTAACACACCCACACTCAGAGATACACACCTACAGACAGTACTGGGTAACACACCCACACTCAGAGACACACACCTACAGACAGTACTGGGTAACACACCCACACTCAGAGACACACATCTACAGACAGTACTGGGTAACACACTCAAACTCAGAGACACACACCTACAGACAGTACTGGGTAACACACTCAAACTCAGAGACACACACCTACAGACAGTACTGGGTAACACACTCAAACTCAGAGACACACACCTACAGACAGTACTGGGTAACACACTCAAACTCAGAGATACACACCTACAGACAGTACTGGGTAACACACTCAAACTCAGAGACACACACCTACAGACAGTACTGGGTAACACACTCAAACTCAGAGATACACACCGACAGACAGTACTGGGTAACACACTCAAACTCAGAGACACACACCGACAGACAGTTCTGGGTAACATACTCAAACTCAGAGACACACACCTGCAGACAGTACTGGGTAACACACTCACACTCAGAGACACACACCTACAGACAGTGCTGGGTAACACACTCACACTCAGAGACACACACCTACAGACAGTACTGGGTAACACACCCACACTCAGAGACACACACCTACAGACAGTACTGGGTAACACTCCCACACTCAGAGACACACACCTACAGACAGTACTGGGTAACACACCCACACTCAGAGACACACACCTACAGACAGTACTGGGTAACACACCCACACTCAGAGATACACACCTCCAGACAGAACTGGGTAACACACCCACACTCAGAGATACACACCTACAGACAGTACTGGGTAACATACCCGCACTCAGAGATACACACCTCCAGACAGAACTGGGTAACACACCCACACTCAGAGATACACACCTACAGACAATACTGGGTAACACACCCACACTCAGAGATACACACCTACAGACAGTACTGGGTAACACACCCACACTCAGAGACACACACCTACAGACAGTACTGGGTAACACACCCACACTCAGAGACACACATCTACAGACAGTACTGGGTAACACACTCAAACTCAGAGACACACACCTACAGACAGTACTGGGTAACACACTCAAACTCAGAGACACACACCTACAGACAGTACTGGGTAACACACTCAAACTCAGAGACACACACCTACAGACAGTACTGGGTAACACACTCAAACTCAGAGATACACACCTACAGACAGTACTGGGTAACACACTCAAACTCAGAGACACACACCTACAGACAGTACTGGGTAACACACTCAAACTCAGAGATACACACCGACAGACAGTACTGGGTAACACACTCAAACTCAGAGACACACACCGACAGACAGTTCTGGGTAACATACTCAAACTCAGAGACACACACCTGCAGACAGTACTGGGTAACACACTCACACTCAGAGACACACACCTACAGACAGTACTGGGTAACACACTCACACTCAGAGACACACACCTACAGACAGTACTGGGTAACACACCCACACTCAGAGACACACACCTACAGACAGTACTGGGTAACACTCCCACACTCAGAGACACACACCTACAGACAGTACTGGGTAACACACCCACACTCAGAGACACACACCTACAGACAGTACTGGGTAACACACCCACACTCAGAGATACACACCTCCAGACAGAACTGGGTAACACACCCACACTCAGAGATACACACCTACAGACAGTACTGGGTAACATACCCGCACTCAGAGATACACACCTCCAGACAGAACTGGGTAACACACCCACACTCAGAGATACACACCTACAGACAGTACTGGGGAACACACCCACACTCAGAGATACACACCTCCAGACAGAACTGGGTAACACACCCACACTCAGAGATACACACCTACCGACAGTACTGGGTAACTCACCCACAATCAGAGTTACACACCTATAGACAGTACTGGGTAACACACTCAAACTCAGAGACACACACCTACAGACAGTACTGGGTAACACACCCACACTCAGAAACACACACCTACAGACAGTACAGGCTAACACACCCAAACTCAGAGATACACACCTCCAGACAGAACTGGGTAGCACACCCACACTCAGAGATACACACCTACCGACAGAACTGGGTAACTCACCCACAATCAGAGATGCACACCTACAGACAGTACTGGGTAACACACTCAAACTCAGAGACACACACCTACAGACAGTACTGGGTAACACACTCAAACTCAGAGACACACACCTACAGACAGTACTGGGTAACACACCCACACTCAGAGACACACACCTGCAGACAGTACTGTTTAACACACACACACTCAGAGACACACACCTGCAGACAGTACTGGGTAAGACACATACTCAGAGACACGCACCTACAGACAGTACTGGGTAACACACCCACACTCAGAGACACACACCTACAGACAATACTGGGTAACAGACCCATTCTCAGAGGAACCCACCAAATGACTGCACTGTGTAATACACACATCCTTAGACATACAAACCTACTGAGAGTACTGGATAGCTATGAAGAGAGACTGGATAGGCTAGGGTTGTTTTCCTTAGAGCAGAGAAGGCTGATGGAGGACCTGATTGAGGTATATAAAATTATGAGGTGCATTGATAGGATAGATAGGAAGAAACCTTTTGCCTTAGTGGAGGGGTCAATAACCAGTGTGCATAGATTGAAACTAAGAGGCAGGAGGCTTAGAGGAAAAGAATTTTCACCCAGAGGGTGGTGCGAATCTGGAATGCACTGCCTGAACACTTGGTAGAGGCAGGAACCCTCACAACATTTAAGATGTATTTAGATGAGCACTTGAAATGCCATAGCATACAAGGCTATGGGCCAAGTGCCAGAAAATGTGATTAGAATAGATAGGTGCTTGATGGTTGGCAAAGACACGATGGGCTGAAGGGCCTGGTTCTGTGCTGTATAACTCTATGATTCTATAACACACCCACACTCAGACTCACACACCTACAGACAGTACTGGGTAACCCACACACACTCAGAGACACACACCTACAGACAGGACAGGGTAACCCACACACACTCAGACACACACACCTACAGACAGTACTGGGTAACCCACACACACTCAGAGACACACACCTACAGACAGGACAGGGTAACCCACACACACTCAGACACACACACCTACAGACAGTACTGGGTAACCCACACACACTCAGAGACACACACCTACAGACAGGACAGGGTAACCCACACACACTCAGACACACACAACTACAGACAGTACTGGGTAACCCACACACACTCAGACACACACACCTACAGACAGTACTGGGTAACCCACACACACTCAGAGACACACACCTACAGACAGGACAGGGTAACCCACACACACTTAGACACACACACCTACAGACAGGACAGGGTAACCCACACACACTCAGACACACACACTTACAGACAGTATAGGGTAACCCACACACACTCAGACACACACACCTACAGACAGCACAGGGTAACCCACACACACTCAGACACACACACCTACAGACAGTACTGGGTTACCCACACACACTCAGACACACACATCTACAGACAGTCCAGGGTAACCCACACACACTCAGATACACACACCTGCAGACATTACAGGGTAACCCACACACACTCAGACACACACACCTACAGACAGTACTGGGTAACCCACACACACTCAGACACACACACTGACATACAGTCCTGGGTAACCCACACACACTCAGACACACACACCTCCAGACAATACAGGGTAACCCACACACACTCAGACACACACACCTACAGACAGTGCAGGGTAACCCACACACACTCAGACACACACACCTACAGACAGTACAGGGTAACCCACACACACGCAGACACACACACCTACAGCCAGTACAGGGTAACCCACACACACACAGACACACACACCTACAGACAGTACTGTGTAACCCACACACACTCAGACACACACACCGACGTACAGTACTGGGTAACCCACACATACTCAGACACACACACCTCCAGACAATACAGGGTAACCCACACACATGCAGACACACACACCTACAGACAGTACAGGGTAACCCACACACACTCAGACACACACACCGAACAGACAGTATTGGGTAACCCACACACACTCCGAAACACACACCTACAGGATGTAAATGTGTTGGAATCAGTTCAGAGAAGGTTTATTAGACTAATACTTGGAATGTGCAGGTTTTCCTCTGAGGAAAGGTTGGACAGGTTAGGTTTATATCCACTGGAGTTTAGAAGAGTAAGAGGTGACTTGATGGAGACATATAAGATTCCTGAGGGGTTTTGACAGGGTGGATGTGGAAAGGTTGTTTCTTCTTGTTGAAGAAACTAGAACTTGGGGTCACTATTTAAAAATAAGGTGTCACCCATTTAATACAGAGTTGAGAATTCTTTTATTTCCAAGGGTCGTGACTCTTTGGAACTCTCTTTCTCAAAAGGCAATGGAAGCAGAGTCTATAAATATTTTTAAGGCAGAGGAAGATAGATTCTTGATAAGCAAGGGGGTGAAAGGTTATCATGGCTAGGAGGGAATGTGGTGTTGAGATTACAATCAGATCAGCCATGATCTTATTGAATGGTGGAGCAGGTTCGAGGGGCCGAGTGGCCTACTCCTGCTCCTAATTCATATGTTTGTATTTCTGTTTGTAATCAAATCTTATGCTAATGTGCTATTGATTGAGAGTTTAACCAGCCAATCATTAGAATCACTTGCTGAAATACAGCCAATCAACTGACAGGAATGTGGGACATTTCCAAAGTACTCCCGAGACATTTACTGAATATTCTTAATGTTTATTACCTTTTACAGATTTACATTTACAGTAAAAAGACTTGAATAAACAGCTCAGTGAGAGGAAGCTGGAGAAATTCACAGGGAGAATGAAGGTTTATTAAAACAGTTGTGGAGATTTTCTCAATAACATGAGAATCCTGTCGCTTTAAACAGAGACTAAACTTTAAATTGTAACTGCAGGGTGAGCAGGAAGGAGGTCTGGTTTACTGAGCGGTGACTTCTGAGGTTCATATTATTTTAGCTCAGCTGACAGTCTTCAGCATCTTAGAGAGGTTTTACTTGGCATCACGAGTCTACATTGTCCAATCAAACACTCCCAGGGCAGGTACAGTACAGGTTAGATACAGAGTAAAGCCCCCTCTACACTGTCCCAATTTAGTGCCTTGACCCCTGATCCTCAGAGGTGTCTCAGACCCAGTCACGAGAAGGAAGAGAGTTGAAATTCCGTGCTGACAATGACCTTTATCCTCCCAGCTCACCCCTGTTATATTTAAAGTTGTGTCTCCTCTGCGGACTGTCTCTAACATTCTACACACATTCTGATCTGCTCACACTCTTACTGAGGGGAGAGGACAGGGTCTCGTGGGTGAGGGCACAGGAGAAGCGGGCGTTGGACTCCCAGTCAGAGCCAGAGAGGGTCAGCAGGCTGCTGACACTGTAGGTGCTGTCCGAAGCTCGCAGGTAATTGCTGGTCTGAACTCCGGCCAAAATGGCTGCACCGTCCTTCTTCCACTCCACCCCCACTTCATCGGGATAGAAGTGATCGGCAAGGCACACCAGGGTGGCAGTGCCCTTGGCCTTGACCTCCTCCGGCGAGGGGGGCATCAGGGTCAGTGTGGGTTGAGACTTCTCTCGGCCTGAAAGAGAAGAGAAAAACTGTTAATCACTGCATGTTTGTGTATTTCTGTGTTCTATTTGTATATTTTTTGCTCTCTGTATATATTTGTGTGTTTTATGTATATATTTGTGTCTTTTGTCGGTATATTTGTGTGTCCTCTGTATATATTTGTGTGTTTCATGTATTTATTTGTGTGTTCTGTCTGTACATTTGTGTATTCTCTGTGTATATTTGTGTGTTCTATGTGTATATTTATGTGTATGTTTCTGTGGGTGTTTCTGTGTTTGGATATGTCACATCAGATAACAGACAGCTGAGTTAATGAACTACGGCTGGTGTTGAATCGTTAGAAATGAGCACCATCACTTCTTAATTTGCCTCGCTTGCTAGGTTTAGTCTAAAATACAAAGACAGTGGATGGTTTGATGTTCAACTGGTTAAATTGTGTTCGACTGCTCTTGGAAGTATGATATGGTAGTTTTTTTTATTCATTCATGGGATGTGGGCGTCGCTGGCCAGGCCAGCATTTATTGCCCATCACTAATAGCCCTTGAGAAGGTGGTGGTGAGCTGCCTTCTTGAACTGCTGCAGTCCATGTGGGGTAGGTACACCCACAGTGCTGTTAGGCAGGGAGTTCCAGGATTTTGACCCAGTGACAGTGAAGGAACGGCGATATAGTTCCAAGTCAGGATGGTGTGTGGCTTGGAGGAGAACTTGCAGGTGTTGGTGTTCCCATACAACTGCTGGCCTTTCCTCCTAGGTGGCCAGCCTTTGACCTGCTCTTGTAGCCACAGTATTTACAGGGCTACTGCAGTTCAGGTTCTGGTCAATGGTAACCCTCAGGATGTTGATAGTGGGGGATTCAGCGATCGTAATGCCATTGAATGTCAAGGGGAGATGGTTAGATTCTTTCTTATTTGAGATAGTCATTGCCTTTCACTTGTGTGACGCGAATGTTACTTGTTACTTATCAGCCCAAGCGTGGACAGTGTCCAGGTTTTGCTGCATTTCTAGATAGTCTGTTTCCGTTTCTGTGGATTCGCGAATGGTGCTGAAGGTTGTGCAATCATCAGCGAACATCCGCTCTTCTGACCTTATGGTGGAGGGAAGGTCATTGATGAAGCAACTGAAGATGGTTGGGCCTAGGACACTATGCTGAGGAACTCCTGCAGTGACGTCCTGGAGCTGAGATGATTGACCTCCAACAACCACAGCTATCTTCCTTTGCGCTAGGTATGACTCCAAACAGTCGAGAGATTTCCCCCTGATTCACACTGACTCTAGTTTTGCTCGGGCTTCTTGATTCCAGACTCAAATGCTGCCTTGATGACAGTTATTACTGAAATGAGTCTGAAAGAAGGGCAGGAATGGCAGCTCAATATTCCTGATACTGAGTTTCCCAATGGGATAGAGAGGGAGAGAAAAAAGGAGAAGGGTTTCACAATATTAGTCAAAAGAAAAAATCGCAGCTGTGAGGAGGGATGATATTCAAGCAGGATCATCGAATGAGGACATTTGAATGAACGTAGGAACAAAAAAGGGGCAATCACATTGCTGCACTATATATAGACCAGGGGTCGGTAACCTTTATTACCTGAAGAGACTGTTTTCAAAAATATTACCTAAAATAAAAACTACTGGCAGTGTCAAGACCAAAATTCAGCATTTCTAAACCAAATACCTTCTAAATTGCCAAGTGCCTCTGGTAGAATGCACACTTTGTATATATAATAAATAAAATACATGTATTGAATTTATGTATCAATAGAAAAAAAGTCAAAATCAGAATAGGTTTCACTCTGAATTATTGCATTTTTTGACTTGTTTTTGTATAATTTTGTCAGTAAAGTCAAAATTTAAAAAAAAAATTTAAATTCAGATGTGCAGAATTAAGACAATTTTTTCAGCTATTGATTCTCGTAATAAAAAAGAAGTTTGTAATAGCAGAATAATTTATCATCTCAGTGATATTAGAAACAATAATGGTCACAAACATAAAAACTGTTCCTCCAATGGAAGCTGTACCACTCAAACAAGTTCATTTAGACAATGATGATGCTTTTCATTCAAATAATCATTTGAAACTATAAAGTACAACATAATGATTAGTCTTTTATCCCCACAATAAAAACACGGTTTACTTTCCTTGACTGAATTTTTTCGGCCTTTTTCATGTTAATGTGATCCAACTGGAAAAGGTTGGCAGCTGTAAATGAGCTGTTAAAGAGTCACATGTGGCTCCGGAGTCGCAGGTTCCAGACTCCTGCTATAGACCCTCAAACAGTCAGAGGGAGAGAGAAGAGCAAATGTGTCGGCAAATTACTGAAAAGTGCAGAAACAACAGGCCAGTAATAGGAGGGGATTTCAACTTTCCAAATATTAACTGGGATAAATTCAGTATAAAAGGTACAGAGGGCGCAGAATTCCTAAAATACATTCGGGAGAACTTTTCTCATCAGTAGAAAGACCAACAAGAGAAGATACAGTTCTGGACTTAGTTTTCAGGAATGAATCTGGGCAGGTGGAAGGGGATCAATGTGAGAGTGTTTTAGTGGCAGTGATTATAATTCAGTTAGATTTAGAGCAGTTATAGAAAAGGATAAAGATGGACCAAGAGTAAAAGTTTTAAACTGGGGAAAGGCCAATTTTACTAAGCTGAGATGTGATTTGTCAGAATTAGACTGGAAACAGCTACTTGAAGGTAAACCAGTGTCAGAGCAGTGGGAGGCATTCAAGGAGGAGATAGTGAGGGCTCAGAACAAACATGTTCCCACAAAGAAAAAGGGTGAGACTCCCAAATCTCCATTTACCACAGATGGCAAAGAGCATACACAGTAGGATAAGGTACAAAAGGGAAACTTGTATCAGATTCTGAGATCTTGATACTGCAGAAAACCTGGAGAAGTGTAGAGAGTTCAGGGGTGAAATTGAAAAGGAAATTAGGGAAACAAAGAGAGGACATGAAAAAATATGAGCTAGTAAAATCAAGGAAAACCCAAAGATGTTTAATAAATACATAAAGAGCCGGAGAATCACTAAGAAAAGAGCGGGGTAAATTGGAGTCCAAAAACCTAACCTGTGTGTGGAGGCGGAGGATGTGGACATGTTTCTGAATGAATACTTTGTGCCTTTTTTCACAGAGAGTGACAAAGCAGACATTGTAGTGAAGGAGGAGGAGTGTGAAATCTTGGATGGGATAAACTTAGTGAGGGAGGAAATATTAAGGTGTTTTACATCCTTGAAAATGGATAAATCACCAGGCCCAGGTGAAATGTATCCCAGGCTGCAAAGGAAGCAATGGAAGAAATAGCGGAGGCTCTGATCCTCATTTTCCAATTCTCTCTGGTTAAAGGCATGGTACCTGAGGACTGCTAATGTTCTACTGTTGTTTAAAAAGGAAAGAATGGATGGACCAAGTAATTACAGATCAGTCAGCATAACCTCGGCAGTGGGAAAATTATTGGAAAAAGTTCTGAGAGACAGTAAAAACCATCATTTAGAGAAGCACGGGATTAATTCAGGACAGTCAGCATGGATTTGTTAAGGGAAGTTTGTGTCTGACTAACGATTACATTTCATGAGGAGGTTACAAGGAGTGTCAAAGTGGGCGTCATGTTTGAAAGAGTCGACATGGATTTTAGCAAGGCCTTTGATAAGATCCCACATGGCAGACTGATCAGAAAATTAAAAGCCCATGGGATCCAAGGAAAAGTGGGAAATTGGATCAAAAATTGAGTCAGTGACAGGAAGCAAAGTTTTATTGTCGGTGGGTGTTTTTGTGAGTGGAAAGCTGTTTTCAGTGGGGTTCTGCAGGGCTCAGTACTGGGTCCACTGCTGATTATAGTGTCTTTCAATGATTTAGATTTAAATGGAAGGGGTATTAAGAAGTTTGTAGATGATACAAAAATAGGCCTTGCGGTTGATAATGAGGAACAAGGCTGCAGACTGCAGGAAGATATCAATGGACTGGTCAGGTGGGCAGAAAAATAGCAAATGGAATTCAGTCCAGAGAAATGTGAGGTAATGCATTTGGGGAGGACAAACGAGGCAAAGGAATATCCAATAAATGGGATGATACTGAGAAGTGTAGAGGAACTGAGGGACCTTGGAGTTCATGTCCACAGATCCCTGAAGGTAGCAGGACAGCTAGATAAGGTGGTTAAGAAGGCTTACGGGATGCTTGCCCTTATTTGCTGAGGCCTGGAGTATAAGGTTAAGGAGGTTATGCCAGAACTGTAGAAAACACTAGTTAGACCACAGCTAGAAAACTGTGTACAGTTCTGGTTACCACATTACAGGAAGGATGTGATCAAACAAGAGGGGGTACAGAGGAGATTTACGAGGATGTTACCAGGAATGGAGAATTTTACCTATGAGGAAAGATAGGATCGGCTGGGATTGTTATCTCTGGAACAGAGGAGACTGAGGGGAGATTTAATTGAGGTGTATAAAATTATGAGGGGCCTAGATAGAGTGGATAGGAAGGACCTACTTCCCGCAGCAGAGAGGTCAATAACCCAGCGGCATAGATTTAAATTAATTGGTGGAAGGATGAGAGGTGAATTGAGGAGTAATTTTTTCACCCAGAGGGTGTTGGGGGTCTGGAACTCACTGCCTGAAAGGGTGGTAGAGGCAGAAACTCTCATCACATTGAAAAAACACTTGGATATGCACTTGAGGTGCCGAAACCTACAGGGATATGGGAATAAGAGCTGGAAAGTGGGATTAGGTTTGTTAACTCATTTTCAGCTGGCATGGAAACCATGGGCCGAATGGCCTCATCTGCATTGTAAATCTTTCTATGTTTCTCTGTTTAAACGTCTCTAATGAAGGTTTATCACCAATTCAGCACTGAAATGGTTAATAGTAAGAGTGTTTAAAGACTCAGTGTCCCTTTAAGACACTGTTAACCTGACAGGAAGCTCGAACTGTAGATCAGTCTATCTGGAGGAAACAGGCTCAGTGTTAACAAATCTCAGATCACACACACATCCGGAGAACTTTCTCCGGAACACTGGAGCAGACTTGTATCAACACATGTCAGAAAGGATTCATGTTGGGTGTCGGTGTGGAAGGTTTCGATTTCATTTCAAACCTTCTTGTCCAACACTGGGGTGAGGTCAAGGGTGAGGTTATAATCAGTCTCAGTGTACTGGGGTCAGGCAGGGTCACTGCTCCAAATGATCCCATGACCCCTGGAAGGTGAGAGTGTGCGCGAGGGTCAGGATCAGGAGTCTCCAAACTCAAAGAAAGACTTGCATTTCTATAGTGCCTGTCACCACCTCAGAATGTCCCAAAGTGTTTTATGGCCAATTGTGCACAGCAAGATCCCAGACAGCTGAGTGATAATGAGCAGATAATCTGATTTTCAGTGCTGTTGGTTGAATGATAAACATTGTCCAGGACACCGAGGAGAATTCCCCTGCTCTTCTAATAGTGCAGTGGGATCCTTTACATTCACCTGAGAGGGCAGACGTCAGTTTGTCTCATCTGAAAGACAGCACCTCTGACAATGCAGCACTCCCTCAATACTGCACTGCAGTGTCAGCCTGGATTATGTGCTCCAGTCTCTGGAGTGGGACCTGAAGCCACGACATTCTGACTCAGAGGTGAGAGTGTTACCCACTGAGACAACACTAACACCTCACAGTCGAATAGTCTGCCATTCTCAACCTCCCGGCTCACACTTGGAGGAATGAGGCCACTTGGGGAGGGTGGAGCTGTGCCCCAGCCAGAGATAGTGCCTTCAGGAGAGAGATGGAGAGCAGATTGCGGGAGACCTGTAGTCTAGAGGGGTGACATTTAACCAGTCGATGGCAGATGCTGAGCCCTTTCCCTGTAAGTATTATGTAAGTCGATGGGGAAAGTGGGAGGGGCACTAGAGTGACACCTTTGTTGCTGCTGAAACTCTTGCTATCTGCTCAGTCATGTCTAATAAACACACAGACAAATCAGACAAACATTAGTCAGTTTTCTGTGGATTTTCTGCTGGGTTCAGCTTTAATCAACAGGGTATTGTGGGAGCTCCCGGTTAATAAAAAGAAAAGAAAGACTTGTATTTATATCGAGTATTTCACACCTCAGGACCTCCCAAAGTCATTTACAGACAATGAAGGACTTGTTTAAAGAGCAGTCACTGTTGGAATGTAGGAAATGTGGCAGACAATTTGTGCACAGCAAGATCCCACAAACAGCAATGAGGTAAATGAACATTTTCAGTGACGTCGGTTCAGAGATAAATATCAGTGTCATGCAGGCCCCCACCTGCCAAGAATGAGGCACATTAATTTCACCATATGAACACTGCTTTTTAATCTGTTGCTGGAGTAAAGAAAGAACTTGTTTTTAAAAAACAGCACCACGCCCTTGACTGGAAAGACATTGGCATAATAACAGACAGTACTTGGAAGGGACAAAAGACCATTTCCTGACAAATTCAATCCACAATGGACTTTTGATTACCAGACATTGAGGGTGGAGGAGCTCCCATTCCAGCTTGACTGCTAAGATGGCCGACTACACCATCGGACATGGCCAGACCAGTTTAGTCACATGACTAACTGGCTGTTGTAGTTTTTTAAATTTGAACTTGCCACAGAGAATTTGAACTCAGAAAGCTGTTTGCTCCTGGACTGAAAAGACTTTTCATGGCTGGCTTGCCACTGTCTCTCTCCCGTCGGCTTTCATCTCTCTCACCAGCTTCAGAAATCATTGAAGACATATGAACCGCAAGAGGGAAAAGTCTCCCACAGTGAACAAGGTTTAAGAAGAATACTGGGCCCCAATGAAAAGCAAGATCTACCGACAAGCAAGGACTACAGTGAGCTCGAAGCACAGTAACAAAAACTCTCTTCAGAGATTGCCTCAAACCTCTGCACTTTATTTTTCTTCTGCTCTTTTCTGTCTCTATTTGCATGTGTGTATCGCATATGCATGCTAGCGTGGGGCGGGGCGTGTATCCGTACGCGTTAACTGAATTAGAGCTTTAGTTTAAGTTTTAATAAATTTCACCTTTCTTCTTTAAACCTAAGAAAACCTGTTTGTGCTCATTTCTTTGCCTCACAATTGGAAAGCGGTGAACAAGGATTCACCGAGAAGGAGCTCAAAACACAGTGTGTTTCAAATTAAATCTTGTTACAGTAAGACCAGGTGAAGGCTGTGAAAGACCCCGAGAGACTTTCATCACCTGGTCAGAACAATCGACCTGAACTCGACCCAAAGACAAAGCAACTGAGAGTTTCCCCAAAACCCTGGAACACTGAAGCCACTGGATTGGGAGCCCTGCTGTCATTGTTTTTCATCAGAACTTTGACAAGAGATAAGCAGGGAGTGGACAGAGCAGAGTTAAAGCTGGGGGAGGTGGGACCTCGGTGTCTCACTGTGCTGGTGCTGAGATCAGTTATATCAGAGACTGTGACAGAGACCCAGAGCTCACACTGAGACTGGCAGGAGTCCAGTGAGGGATTTCACACCATGGAGCAGGAATGTGACCACAGTCTGCAAACGTCCAGATCTCCTCTACACACTCGGTAAAAGTTGGTTACTTATATCTTGCTGGTTAAAGGGGGAATGTAACTAAAGAAATACAGCTGGGCACCCTGTTATACACAGTGCTCTTCAATGAACCATTTCATTGACTGGAGCTCCTTTCTAACACCTTCCACTATTCAGCATTTGTGTTTTAGAAAGTTTTGTATTTAAAGGATTAGTAACAGAGGATTGAGGTTTACTTACTCAGTCTAAGCTTGGTTCCTTTACCGAACGTAAACCACACTGACAGCTTCCAGTGCAGGGGCTGTACAATATCCTCTGCTCTCTGTTTCACTCACTCACTCTCACCCTCTCTCTGTCTTTCACTGTCACTGTGTCTCTCTCTCTGTCGCTCTTTGCCTGTGTGTATGTGTGTCTCTGTCTCGCACACTCTCTCTATATATATCTATTTGTCTCTGTCTCTATGTGTGCTTCTGTCTGTCTGTCTGTGTGTGTCGTTCACAGTGTGTCACACTCTGTCTCTGCTACTTTGGGTTTCTCTCACATTCTGTCTCTCTCTCATTGTTTTCTCTCACTCTGTCTCTTTCACTCTCTCATTATGTCCCTCTCTCTCACTCCCTGTTACTCTGTCTCTGTCACACGCTCTCTCTCTCTCACACTCTCTCTCAATCTGTCTCTCTCTTTCCCTCACTCACTCTGTCTCTCTTTCTCAATCTCTCTCACTCCCTCACTCTGTCTCTCTTTTTCTCCCTCTCACTGTCTCTCTCTTTCTCTCTCTCTCACTCTCTCTCTCTTTCCCACTCTCACTCTCTCTCATTCAGTCTCACTCTGTCTCTCTTTTTCTCCCTCTCACTATCTCTCTCTTTCTCTCTCTCTCACTCTCTCACTTTGTCTCTCTTTCTCACTCTGTCTCTCTTTTTCTCCCTCTCACTCTCTCTCTCTTTCTCTCTCTCTCACTTTCTCTCTCTCTGTCTCTAACAGACTGGGATGAATTCTCCCGGTGCCATGGAGACGGGGTTCTCATTTGGAGGTTGGGCAGGACTGGGAAAAATACGACGAGCTGTGTCAACATGGCTCCCTGACACATTCCCGCCTCCGGGTTACTTTCCCATGGGTGTACTGGGAACCGGTCATCTGCTGGCTCCATGCAGATGGGCAGACAATTAGAGCAATGAAGTTCACATTTAGGGGCCATTTTGAGCCGGTGCTGGTATTTTACCAATGTCGGAGCGGCCTCCCCACCCCTGAGTGTGGAGGCCGCCAGCTCAATGGAGGAGCCCTCCCGGCAGCAGGCCAGGGGACCATCGGAGACGGAGACTCTATGTCCCAATGAGCTACAGGGATGAAAAGCTGCAGTCCCGCCTGTGAATAATCCTGTGGAGGAGTTTCCTAATCCTAACCCTCTTCAACCTGATGGCCCAACTGGCTTCAGCCCTTTTTATTTTACTATTCCTCTGCAGGCAGCCGAGGGCATCTCCATGTTGAGGGGCCCTCACTCTCGCCTGCCTGTTTCAGCAGGGCCCACCTCTCCCGGTGGAGCTGCCAGCCTGACATCACTGTGGGCCCTCTGATTGGGCCTGCAGGCTCGGGAGCCTGACCGCCATCATTCATAGGACAGTGAGTGTGGAGGTGACCAATTAGGAGGCTGCCTCCCAGAAAGTTGCTCCGGCGAGTGCTGATGACATGGGCAGGCTCGGGACCCTCATATAGGCCAGACGTCAGAGTCCCAATGTCCACTGGGACAACCAGCCATCTCTCTCTCTCACGCTGTCCCTCTTGTGCTCTTCTTTTGGGCCTCCTTATCTCGAGAGACAATGGATACGCGCCTGGAGGTGGTCAGTGGTTAGTGGTTAGTGCTCTTTCCCTCTGTCTATCTCACTATCTCCCTCTCTCTCTTTCTCTCACTCTCTCCCTCTCTCCCTCTCTCTATCTCACTCTCTTTCTCTCACTCTTTCTCTCTCTCTATCTGTCTCTCTCTAGCACTTTCTCTCTCTCTCTCTCTCTCTCTCACTGTCTCTCTTTATCTCACTCTCTCCCCCAATGTCTCTCTTTCTGTCATTCTCTCTCTCCCACTGTCTCTGTTTCTCTCTCTCTCCTACTGTCTCTGTTTCACTCTCTCTCTCTGTCTGAATTCCATGCTGCCGTGCTTGGGAAAGTTGGGAATTCTACTTGTCGATGATAAATCTTCCAGCTGCTCTTCCCACCACATCAGATGGAAAAGCCTGGAGCCACTCAATTCCTGGAAAATGAAAATCTCCCAGCAAACCGAGCTCACCTGCCTGTGCCCTGGAAAAAAGGGGAGGGGTGTTTCTGTAAATGTGATGTTTCTGTTGCTGACTCTGCTCTTCCTCATGGACCATTTGAAAACAGTGAGTTTCAGAGTCAGTGGATCATGTCTACATGGAGTGGGAGAGGTTGTGGCCCCTGTTCCATTATTTGAAGGGGCTGCTCCTCATCCTCTGGTTCTAATTCAGGCCCACGCTCCTGATCTTTGGCCACCCAGTGTAGAGGGGAGTGGGCAGGTTGGAGGCCCCTCCTCGTGGGTCTGCTCCTGGGCCTGGCCAAGGTGTCCATCCACAGGCCCGAGTTGGATGGGACCCATGGGGGTGGTGGCACTGGCTGCCAGTCTCTCTACCATGGCATTGTCCCCACCCGGGTGGCCCTGGAGAAGGAGCAGGGGGTGTCTGCTGTGTCACTTGAGGCCTTCAGGCTGCAGTGGGCACCACAGGGACAGGAGACTGTAGTGGATAGTGAAAATAAAATCAGGCTTTAATTTGTTCAGTTTGCTTTCTATTTATGATTTCAGTTTTATTCATTTCGACACTTTTCTAAATTGGATTTTGATTGGTGAAAATTGTGTCAACCAGATTGTCCAATCAGATGAGAAGAAACCTGTTTCCATAGTAACTGACCTGGGGTGTCTGACCTGGGATGGGGGGTCAATAATAATGATCAATAATTAGTCTTTGCTCATGAAGCGACTCCACGAGAACCCAGAGAGAATCGAATGAAGCAAAATGTCAAATCTCCAGAGCTGTGAGATTCTCACTGATGAAGAAAGCAGCTCCTAGTCCTCTCTAAACTCCTCCATCCTTTCCCAATTCCTCACACCGTTCAGGGGAATGTTTCTGTCAACACTCTCATCGACACATGTGGCAGCAATGCACAAAACAGCAAATATTTCCCAGATAGGTAAGACAGGAGATTGAAGCAACTGTTTTAATACACCGTCTGTTTATGATATAATAAATATAACTGTGGATGTGTCAGTGCGGGAGGTGGGACTATGTCCATTATTATATATTATTTATAAATGTGTGATGTGTCAGAACAGGAGGTGGGTCTGTGTGTCCATTATTATATATTATATATAAATGTGTGATGTGTCAGAACAGGAGGTGGGACTGTGTGTCCATTATTATATATTATATATAACTGTGGGATGTGTCAGTGCAGGAGGTGGGACTGTGTGTCCATTATTATATATTATATATAACTGTGGGATGTGTCAGTACAGGAGGTGGGACTGTGTGTCCATTATTATATATTATATATAAATGTGTGATGTGTCAGAACAGGAGGTGGGACTGTGTGTCCATTATTATATATTATATATAACTGTGGGATGTGTCAGTGCGGGAGGTGGGACTGTGTGTCCATTATTATATATTATATATAACTGTGGATGTGTCAGTGCGGGAGGTGGGACTGTGTGTCCATTATTATATATTATATATAACTGTGGGATGTGTCAGTGCAGGAGGTGGGACTGTGTGTCCATTATTATATATTATATATAACTGTGGGATGTGTCAGTGCGGGAGGTGGGACTGTGTGTCCATTATGATATATTATATATAACTGTGGATGTGTCAGTACAGGAGGTGGGACTGTGTGTCCATTATTATATATTATATATAACTGTGGGATGTGTCAGTGCGGGAGGTGGGACTGTGTGTCCATTATTATATATTATATATAACTGTGGATGTGTCAGTGCGGGAGGTGGGACTGTGTGTCCATTATTATATATTATATATAACTGTGGGATGTGTCAGTGCAGGAGGTGGGACTGTGTGTCCATTATTATATATTATATATAACTGTGGGATGTGTCAGTGCGGGAGGTGGGACTGTGTGTCCATTATGATATATTATATATAACTGTGGGATGTGTCAGTACAGGAGGTGGGACTGTGTGTCCATTATTATATATTATATATAACTGTGGGATGTGTCAGTACAGGAGGTGGGACTGTGTGTCCATTATTATATATTATATATAACTGTGGGATGTGTCAGTGCGGGAGGTGGGACTGTGCGTCCATTATTATATATTATATATAACTGTGGGATGTGTCAGTGCAGGAGGTGGGACTGTGTGTCCATTATTATATATTATATATAACTGTGGATGTGTCAGTGCGGGAGGTGGGACTGTGTGTCCATTATTATAAATTATATATAACTGTGGGATGTGTCAGTGCGGGAGGTGGGACTGTGTGTCCATTATGATATATTATATATAACTGTGGGATGTGTCAGTACAGGAGGTGGGACTGTGTGTCCATTATTATATATTATATATAACTGTGGGATGTGTCAGTACAGGAGGTGGGACTGTGTGTCCATTATTATATATTATATATAACTGTGGGATGTGTCAGTGCGGGAGGTGGGACTGTGCGTCCATTATTATATATTATATATAACTGTGGGATGTGTCAGTGCAGGAGGTGGGACTGTGTGTCCATTATTATGTATTATATATAACTGTGGGATGTGTCAGTACAGGAGGTGGGACTGTGCGTCCATTATTATATATTATATATAACTGTGGGATGTGTCAGTGCAGGAGGTGGGACTGTGCGTCCATTATTATATATTATATATAACTGTGGGATGTGTCAGTACAGGAGGTGGGACTGTGTGTCCATTATTATATATTATATATAACTGTGGGATGTGTCAGTGCGTGAGGTGGGACTGTGTGTCCATTATTATATATTATATATAACTGTGGGATGTGTCAGTACAGGAGGTGGGACTGTGTGTCCATTATTATATATTATATATAACTGTGGGATGTGTCAGTGCGGGAGGTGGGACTGTGTGTCCATTATTATATATTATATATAACTGTGGGATGTGTCAGTACAGGAGGTGGGACTGTGTGTCCATTATTATATATTATATATAACTGTGGGATGTGTCAGTACAGCAGGTGGGACTGTGCGTCCATTATTATATATTATATATAACTGTGGGATGTGTCAGTGCAGGAGGTGGGACTGTGTGTCCATTATTATATATTATTTATAACTGTGGGATGTGTCAGTGCAGGAGGTGGGACTGTGTGTCCATTATTATATATTATATATAACTGTGGGATGTGTCAGTGCGGGAGGTGGGACTGTGTGTCCATTATTATATATTATGTATAACTGTGGGATGTGTCAGTGCGGGAGGTGGGACTGTGTGTACATTATTATATATTATATATAACTGTGGGATGTGTCAGTGCGGGAGGTGGGACTGTGTGTCCATTATTATATATCATATATAACTGTGGGATGTGTCAGTGCAGGAGGTGGGACTGTGTGTCCATTATTATATATTATATATAACTGTGGGATGTGTCAGTGCAGGAGGTGGGACTGTGTGTCCATTAGTATATATTATATATAACTGTGGGACGTGTCAGTCGAGGAGGTGGGACTGTGTGTCCATTATTATTTATTATATATAACTGTGGGATGTGTCAGTGCGGGAGGTGGGACTGTGTGTCCATTATTATATATTATATATAACTGTGGGATGTGTCAGTACAGGAGGTGGGACTGTGTGTCCATTATTATATATTATATATAACTGTGGGATGTGTCAGTGCAGGAGGTGGGACTGTGTGTCCATTATTATATATTATATATGATTGTGGGATGTGTCAGTACAGGAGGTGGGACTGTGTGTCCATTATTATATATTATATATGATTGTGGGATGTGTCAGTACAGGAGGTGGGATTGTGTGTCCATTATTATATATTATATATAACTGTGGGATGTGTCAGTCCAGGAGGTGGGACTGTGTGTCCATTATTATTTATTATATATAAGTCTGGGATGTGTCAGTACAGGAGGTGGGACTGTGTGTCCATTATTATATATTATATATGATTGTGGGATGTGTCAGTACAGGAGGTGGGACTGTGTGTCCATTATTATTTTTATATCTAACTGTGGGATGTGTCAGTACCGGAGGTGGGACTGTGTCTCCATTATTATTTTTATATCTAACTGTGGGATGTTTCACGACAGGAGGTGGGACTGTGTGTTCATTATTATATATTATATATAAATGTGGGATGTGTCATTGCAGGTGGTGGGACTGTGTGTCCATTATCAAATATTATATATAACTGTGGGATGTGTCAGTACAGGAGGTGGGACTGTGTGTCCATTATTATATATTATATATAACTGTGGGATGTGTCAGTCCAGGAGGTGGGACTGTGTGTCCATTATCATATATTATAAAAAACTGTGGGATGTGTCAGTACAGGAGGTGGGACTGTGTGTCCATTATTATATATTATATATAACTGTGGGATGTGTCATTGCAGGTGGTGGGCTTGTGTGTCCATTATCAAATATTATATATAACTGTGGGATGTGTCAGTACAGGAGGTGGGACTGTGTGTCCATTGTTCTATATAATATATTATTGTGGGATGTGTCAGTGCAGGAGGTGGGACTGTGTGTCCATTATTATTTTTATATATAACTGTGGGATGTGTCAGTGCAGGAGGTGGGACTGTGTGTCTATGAGTATATGTTATATATTATTGTGGGACGTGTCAGTACCGGAGTTTGGACTGTGTGTCCATTGTTATATATTCTATATAACTGTCGGACATGTCACTACAGGAGGTGGGACTGTGTGTCCATTATTATATATTATATCTAACTGTGGGATGTGTCACTACAGGAGGTGGGACTGTGTCTCCATTATTATATATTATATATAAATGAGGGATGTATCCGTACAGGAGGTGGGAATGTGTGTCCATTATTATTTATATATATAACTGTGGGATGTGTCAGTACCGGAGGTGGGACTGTGTGTCCATTATTATTTTTATATCTAACTGTGGGATGTTTCACGACAGGAGGTGGGACTGTGTCTCCATTATTATATATTATATATAAATGTGGGATGTGTCATTGCAGGTGGTGGGACTGTGTGTCCATTATCATATATGATAAAAAACTGTGGGATGTGTCAGTACAGGAGGTGGGACTGTGTGTCCATTGTTATATATTATATATAACTGTGGGATATGTCATTGCAGGTGGTGGGACTGTGTGTCCATTATCATATATTATATATAACTGTGGGATGTGTCAGTGCAGGAGGTGGGACTGTGTGTCCATTATTATATATTATATATAACTGTGGGATTTGTCAGTACCGGAGGTGGGACTGTGTGTCAATTATTATATATTATATATAACTGTGGGATGTGTCAGTGCAGGAGGTGGGACTGTGTGTCCATTATTATATATTGTAAATAACTGTGGGATTTGTCAGTACCGGAGGTGGGACTGTGTGTCCATTATTATATATTATATATAACTGTGGGATGTGTCAGTCCAGGAGGTGGGACTGTGTGTCCATTATTATATATTATATATAAGTGTGGGATGTGTCAGTACAGGAGGTAGGACTGTGTGTCCATTTTTATTTATGATATATAACTGTGGGATGTGTCAGTGCAGGAGGTGGGACTGTGTGTCCATTATTATATATTATATATAACTGTGGGATGTGTCAGTACAGGAGGTGGGACTGTGTGTCCATTATTATATATTATATATAACTGTGTGATGTGTCAGTACAGGAGGTGGGACTGTGTGTCCATTATTATATATTATATATAACTGTGGGATGTGTCAGTGCGGGAAGTGGGACTGTGTGTCCATTATTATATATTATATATAACTGTGGGATGTGTCAGTACAGGAGGTGGGACTGTGTGTCCATTATTATATATTATATATAACTGTGTGATGTGTCAGTACAGGAGGTGGGACTGTGTGTCCATTATTATATATTATATATAACTGTGGGATGTTTCATTGCAGGTGGTGGGACTGTGTGTCCATTATTATATATTATATATAACTGTGGGATGTGTCATTGCAGGTGGTGGGACTGTGTGTCCATTATCATATATTATATATAACTGTGGGATGTGTCAGTACAGGAGGTGGGACTGTGTGTCCATTATTATATATTGTATATAACTGTGGGATTTGTCAGTAAAGGAGGTGGGACTGTGTGTCCATTATTATATATTATATATAACAGTGGGATGTGTCAGTACAGGAGGTGGGACTGTGTGTTCATTATTATATATTATATATAACTGTGGGATGTGTCAGTACAGGAGGTGGGACTGTGTGTCGATTATTATATATTATATATAACTGTGGGATGCGTCAGTGCAGGAGGTGGGACTGTGTATCCATTATTATATATTATATATAACTGTGGGACGTGTCAGTGCAGGGGTTGGGACTGTGTGTTCATTATTATATATTATATATAACTGTGGGATGCGTCAGTACAGCAGGTGGGACTGTGTGTTCATTAATATGTATTATATATAACTGTGGGACGTGTCAGTGCAGGGGTTGGGACTGTGTGTTCATTATTATATATTATATATAACTGTGGGATGTGTCAGTGCGGGAGGTGGGACTGTGTGTTCATTATTATATATTATATATAACTGTGGGATGTGTCAGTGCGGGAGGTGGGACTGTGTGTCCATTATTATATATTATATATAACTGTGGGATGTGTCAGTGCGGGAGGTGGGACTGTGTGTCCATTAATATATATTATATATAACTGTGGGATGTGTCAGTGCAGGAGGTGGGACAGTGTGTCGATTATTATATATTATATATAACTGTGGGCTGCGTCAGTGCAGGAGGTGGGACTGTGTATCCATTATTATATATTATATATAACTGTGGGACGCGTCAGTGCAGGGGCTGGGACTGTGTGTTCATTATTATATATTATATATAACTGTGGGACGTGTCAATGCAGGGGTTGGGACTGTGTGTTCATTATTATATATTATATATAACTGTGGGACGTGTCAGTGCAGGGGTTGGGACTGTGTGTTCATTATTATATATTATATATAACTGTGGGACATGTCAGTGCAGGGGTTGGGACTGTGTGTTCATTATTATATATTATATATAACTGTGGGACGTGTCAATGCAGGGGTTGGGACTGTGTGTTCATTATTATATATTATATATAACTGTGGGACGTGTCAATGCAGGGGTTGGGACTGTGTGTTCATTATTATATATTATATATAACTGTGGGACGTGTCAATGCAGGGGTTGGGACTGTGTGTTCATTATTATATATTATATATAACTGTGGGACGTGTCAATGCAGGGGTTGGGACTGTGTGTTCATTATTATATATTATATATAACTGTGGGACGTGTCAATGCAGGGGTTGGGACTGTGTGTTCATTATTATATATTATATATAACTGTGGGACGTGTCAGTGCAGGGGTTGGGACTGTGTGTTCATTATTATATATTATATATAACTGTGGGACGTGTCAATGCAGGGGTTGGGACTGTGTGTTCATTATTATATATTATATGTAACTGTGGGACGTGTCAGTGCAGGGGTTGGGACTGTGTGTTCATTATTATATATTATATATAACTGTGGGACGTGTCAGTTCAGGAGGTGGGACTGTGTGTCCATTATTATATATTATATATAACTGTGGGACGTGTCAGTGCAGGGGTTGGGACTGTGTGTTCATTATTATATATTATATATAACTGTGGGATGCGTCAGTACAGCAGGTGGGACTGTGTGTTCATTAATATGTATTATATATAACTGTGGGACGTGTCAGTGCAGGGGTTGGGACTGTGTGTTCATTATTATATATTATATATAACTGTGGGATGTGTCAGTGCGGGAGGTGGGACTGTGTGTTCATTATTATATATTATATATAACTGTGGGATGTGTCAGTGCGGGAGGTGGGACTGTGTGTCCATTATTATATATTATATATAACTGTGGGATGTGTCAGTGCGGGAGGTGGGACTGTGTGTCCATTAATATATATTATATATAACTGTGGGATGTGTCAGTGCAGGAGGTGGGACAGTGTGTCGATTATTATATATTATATATAACTGTGGGCTGCGTCAGTGCAGGAGGTGGGACTGTGTATCCATTATTATATATTATATATAACTGTGGGACGTGTCAGTGCAGGGGCTGGGACTGTGTGTTCATTATTATATATTATATATAACTGTGGGACGTGTCAATGCAGGGGTTGGGACTGTGTGTTCATTATTATATATTAT